>NC_090324.1:18973719-19192525 GCF_040869045.1 Eurosta solidaginis
CTTTATCTCCCCCTCTGGTGTAAAATCCATAAATTGTTATAACTCAATCTAAATTTTCTCCTAAATCAATAGTTTTTGGTATCTGGTACATACAGAACGAGATCTAGACAATTTTGGAGGAACGATCAGTGGTCCTCTCCTCTACTCCCGCCATCCGCCCTCCATCAATTGTTTTTATTAGCACGCTTTTATTAGCTTTACCTGTATGTTTCTATCTAACTTTTTATTCGCTCCAATGCGCCTGCTGCCTTATTAACATGGTTTTATAATTAGCTTCACTTTATTTGTAATCCCGTAAGGGTCATATCGAGACCCTTCCGGGATCATTTCTGGATGGTTTTCAGGATCGGTCCGGGATTACGCCGGGGTAATTTCGGGACTATTTCGGGATCATTTTGGGACCCTTCCGGGATCATTTCTGTATAGTTTACGGGATCCGTCCGGGATTCCGTCGGGGTTATTTTGGAACATTTTCGGGACTATTCCGGAATCATTTCGGGACTATTTCGCGATCATTTGGGGACCCTTCCGGCATCATTTCTGGATGGTTTTCGGGATCCGTGCGGAATCTGGTCGGGGTCATATGGGGACTTTTTCGGGATCATTTGAGGGCTCTTCCGGCATCATTTCTGGATGGTTTTCGGGATCCGTCCGGGATATCGTCGGGGTCATTTGGGGGCTTTTTCGGGATCATTTGGGGGGCTCTTCCGGCATCATTTCTGGATGGTTTTCGGGATCCGTCCGGGATCTCGTCGGGGTAATTTTGGGGACTTTTTCGGGATCATTTTGGGGCTCATCCGGCATCATTTCTGGATGGTTTTCGGGATCCGTCCGGGATCCCGTCGGGGTCATTTCGGGACTTTTTCGCGACTAATACGGGATCATTTGGGAACCCTTTCGGCATCATTTCTGGATGGTTTTCGGGATCCGTCCGGGATCCCGTCGGGGTCATTTCGGGACTTTTTCGCGACTAATACGGGATCATTTGGGAACCCCTTCGGCATCATTTCTGGATGGTTTTTCGGGATCCGTCCGGGATCCCATTAGGGTAATTTCGGGACTATTAGGGGATCATTTGGGAACCTTTCCGGCATCATTTTCTGGATAATTTTCGGGATCCTTTCGGGGTCCAGTCAGGGTCATTTCGGGACTTTTTCGGGATCATTTAGAGATGGCTTTCAGGATTCGTCCGGGAACCCGTCAGGGTAATTTCTGAACTTTTCCGAGACTATTTCGGGATAATTTTGGGACCTTCCCAAGATCATTTCTGGATGGATTTTGGGATCAGTCCGGGATGCCGTCAGGGTCATTTTGGTATTAGGTGATCATTTGAGGACCTTTCCGGGCATCACTTCTGGATGGTTATCGGTATCCGAACAGGATCCCCTCGGAATCATTGCGGGACTTTTTCGGGATCATTTGGGGTCCCTCCCAAGATCATTTCTGGATGGATTTCGGGATCTGTCCGTGATCCCGTCAGGGTCATTTAGGGGTGCGTTCGAGATCCCGTCAGGGTCATTTCGGACTTCTTCGGGAATATATCGGGATCATTTCTGGATGGTTTATGGGATCCGTCCATGACCCCTTAAGGGTCATTTCGGGACTATTAGGTGATCATTTGAGGACCTTTCCGGCGTCACTTCTGGATGATTTTCGGTATCCGTTCGGGATCCTGTCGGAATCAATGCGGGACTTTTACGGAATCATTTGGGATTCCTTCCGGCATCATTTCTGGATATGTCCGGGATCCCGTCGGGGTTATTTCGGGACCTTTTCGGGGCTAATACGGGATCATTTGGGGATCCTCTAGGGGTCGTTTCGTGACTTTTTCTGTATTATTTCGGGATCATTTTGGGACCCTTTCGGCATAATTTCTTGATGGTTTGCCGGATCCACCAGGGTCATTTCGGGACCATTTTGGGATCATTTGGGGACCCTTCCGAGATCATTTCTGGATCCGTCCGGGATGCCGTAGGAGCCATTTCGGGATTTTTTGTTACTTTTCCGGGATAGTTTTTGCACCCTTCCGGGATCATTTCTGGATCTGTGCGGGATCCCATCTGGGTCAATTCCGGACTATTTCGCGATCATTTGGGGACCCTTCCGGCATCATTTCTGGATAGTTTTCGGGATCCGTCCGGGATCCCGTCGGGGTACTTTCGGGATCATTTGCGTACCTTCGAGAGATAAATTCTTGATGGTTTCCGGGATCATTACGGGACTTTTTCGGGGTCAGTTTGGGTCCTTTCCGTAATCATTCCTGGATGGTTTTAGGGATCCGTCCGGGATCCCGTCGGGACCATTTCGGGGTTATTTCGGGATCATTAGGGGTATCTTCCGGCATCATTTCTGGATGGTTTACGGGATCCGTCCGGGATCCCGTCGGTGTCATTTCGGAACCAATTGGGGTCCATTCCGGCATCATTTCTGGATGGTTTTCGGGATCCGTCCGGGATCCTGTCGGGGTCATTTTGAGACTTTTGCGGGATCATTTGGGGTCTCTTCCGGCATCATTTCTGGATGGTTTTCGGGATCCGTCCGGGATCCCGTCGGTGTCATTTCGGGACCATTTGGGGTCCATTCCGGCATCATTTCTGGATGGTTTTCGGGATCCGTCCGGGATCCTGTCGGGGTTATTTTGGGACTTTTGCGGGATCATTTGGGGTCTCTTCCGGCATCATTTCTGGTTGGTTTTCGGGATCCGTCCGGGATCCCGTCGATGTCATTTCGGGACTATTACGGCATCATTTGGGGTACCTTCCGGCATCATTTCTAGATGGTTTTCGGGATCCATCCGGGATCCCGTCGGGGTCATTTCGGAAATTTTTCTCGACTAATACAGGATCATTTGGGGAACCTTTCGGCATCATTTCTGGATGGTTTACGGGATCCGTCCGGGATCCCGTCGGCGTCATTTTGGGACTTTTGCGGGATCATTTGGGGTCTCTTCCGGCATCATTTCTGGATGGTTTACGGGATCCGTCCGGGATCCTGTCGGGGTCATTTTGGGACTTTTGCGGGATCATTTGGGGTCTCTTCCAGCATTATTTCTGGATGGTGTTCGGGATCCGTCCGGGATCCTGTCGGGGTCATTTTGAGACTTTTGCGGGATCATTTGGGGTCTCCTCCTGCATCATTTCTGGATGGTATACGGGATCCGTCCGGGATCCTGTCGGGGTCATTTTGGGACTTTTGCGGGATCATTTGGGGTCTCTTCCGGCATCATTTCTGGATGGTTTACGGGATCCGTCCGGGATCCTGTCGGGGTCATTTTGGGACTTTTGCGGGATCATTTGTGGTCTCTTCCGGCATCATTTCTGGATGGTTTACGGGATCCGTCCGGGATCCTGTCGGGGTCATTTTGGGACTTTTGCGGGATCATTTGGGGTCTCTTCCGGCATCATTTCTGGATGGTTTACGGGATCCGTCCGGGACCCTGTCGGGGTCATTTTGGGACTTTAGCGGGATCATTTGGGGTCTCCTCCGGCATCATTTCTGGATGGTTTTCGGGATCCGTCCGGGATCCCGTCGATGTCATTTCGGGACTATTTCGGCATCATTTGGGGTACCTTCCGGTATCAATTCTAGATGGTTTTCGGGATCCGTCCGGGATCCCGTCGGAGTCATTTCGGAATTTTTTCTCGACTAATACAGGATCATTTGGGGACCCTATCGGCATCATTTCTGGATGGTTTTCGGAATCCGTCCGCGATCCCGTCAGGGTCATTTCGGGACTATTTTGGGATAATTTGGGGTACCTGCCGGCATCATTTCTGGATGGTTTTCGGTATCTGTCCGGGATCCCGTCGGTGTCATTTTGGGACCATTAGGGGTCCATTCCGGCATCATTTCTGGATGGTTTTCGGGATCCGTCCGGGATCCTGTCGGGCTCATTTTGGGACTTTTGCGGGATCATTTGGGGTCTCTCCCGGCATCATTTCTGGATGGCTTTCGGGATCCCTCCGGGATCCTGTCGGGGTCATTTTGGGACTTTTGCGGGATCATTTGGGGTCTCTTCCGGCATCATTTCTGGATGGTTTACGAGATCCGTCCGGGATCCTGTCGGGGTCATTTTGGGACTTTTGCGAGATCATTTGAGGTCTCTTCCGGCATCATTTCTGTATGGTTTTCGGGATCCGTCCGGGACCCTGTCGGGGTCATTTTGCGACTTTAGCGGGATCATTTGGGGTCTCCTCCGGCATCATTTCTGGATGGCTTACGGGATCCGTCCGGGATCCTGTCGGGGTCATTTTGGGACTTTTGCGGGATCATTTGGGGCCTCTCCCGGCATCATTTCTGGATGGTTTTCGGGATCCGTCCGGGATCCTGTCGGGGTCATTTTGGGACTTTTGCGGGATCATTTGGGGTCTCTTCGGGCATCATTTCTGAATGGTTTACAGGATCCGTCCGGGATCCTGTCGGGGTCATTTTGAGACTTTTGCGGGATCATTTGGGGTCTCTTCCGGCATCATTTCTGTATGGTTTTCGGGATCCGTCCGGGATCCTGTTGGGGTCATTTTCGGACTTTTGCGGGATCATTTGGGGTCTCTTCCGGCATCATTTCTAGATGGTTTTCGGGATCCGTCCGGGATCACGTTGGAGTCATTTCGGAACTTTTTCTCGACTAATACAGGATAATTTGGGGACCCTTTCGGCATCATTTCTGGATAGTTTTAGGGATCCGTTCGGGATCCCGACGGGGTCATATCGGGACCATTTGGGGTACCTACCGGCATCATTTCTGGATGGTTTACGGGATCCGTCCGGGATCCTGTCGGGGTCTTTTTGGGACTTTAGCGGGATCATTTGGGGTCTCCTCCGGCATCATTTCTGGATAGTTTCCGGATCCGTCCGGGATTCCGTCGGCGTAATTTCGGGACTATTAGGAGGTTATTTGGGGACCTTTCCGGCATCATTTCAGGATAGTTTTAGGGATCCGTTCGGGATCCCGACGGGGTCATATCGGGACCATTTGGGGTACCTACCGGCATCATTTCTGGTTGGTTTTCGGGATCCGTCCGGGATCATTTCGGGACTATTTCGGGATCATTTGGGTACCTACCTTCATCATTTCTGGATGATTTTCGGGATCCGTACGGGATCCCGTCGGGGTCATTTCAGGACTTTTTCGGGATTCGCCCGTGATCCCGGCGGGGTAATTTCGGGACTATTTCGGGATCATTTGGGGTACCTAGATGGATAGTTTTCGGGATTCGTCCGGGATCCCGTCTGGATCATTTCAGGACTTTTTCGGGATCATTTGGGGTATCCTCCGGCCACTTTTCTAGATGGTTTTTGGTATCCGTCCGGGATACCGTCAGGGTAATTTCGGGACTATTTGGGGATAACTTGGGAACCTTTCCGGCATCATTTCTGGATAGTTTCCGGGATCCATCGGGGATCCCGTCAGGGGGTCATTTCGGAACCCGCGACTAATGCGGGATCATTTGGGGACCCTTTCGCCATCATTTCCGGATGGTTTTCGTGATCCGTCCGGGATACCGTCAGGGTAATTTCGGGACTATTTGGGGATAACTTGGGAACCTTTCCGGCATCATTTCTGGATAGTTTCCGGGATCCGTCGGGAATCCCGTCAGGATCATTTCGGAACTATAAGGGGATCATTTTATTTTTCATCTTTCTTTAAGGGGATCATTTCACCTTCCAGCATCATTTCTGTATACTTTTGGGGATCCGTCCGGGATCCCGACGGGGTCATTTCTGGCCTATTTCGGGATCATTTTGGGGTACTAACCGGCATCATTTCTGGATGATCCGAGATCCGTCCGGGATCCCATCGGGGGAATTTCGGGAATTTTTCGGGATCATTTGGGGTCCCTTCCGGCATCATTTCTGGATCGTTTTCGGGATCCGTCCGAGATCCCGTCGGGTTTATTTTTTTACTTTTTCGGGAAAATGTCAGCGAATTTCGAGACTGTTCTTGGATCATTTGGGGATCCTTCAGGGCTAATTTCTGGATGGTTTTCGGGATCCCGTCGGGGTAATTTCGGGACTTTCACGACTATTTCGGGGTCAGTTGCCCTTAAAGATCATTTCTGGGTGGTTTTCGGGATCCGTCCGGGATCCCGTCAGGGTTATTTCGCGCCTTTTCTGGACTATTTCGGGATCATTTTGGGACCCTTCCGGGATAATTTCTCTATGATTTTCGGGATCTGTTCGGGATCCATTCGTAGTTTTTTCGCGACTTTATCTGGGATAAATTGCGGACCCTTTAGAGATCAATTCTGGATGGTTTTCGGTATCGGTCTGGGATTCCCTCAAGGTCATTTCGGGACTTTTTCGGGACTATTTCGGAATCATTTTGGGACCCCTCCGGCAAAATTTCTGAGGGATTTTCGGGATCTGTCCGGGATCCCGACGGAGTTTTTTCGGGACTTTTTCCGGACTATTTCTGGATTATTTGCGGACGTTTCAGAGCTCAGTTCTGGATGATTTTCGGGATCTGTCCGGGATCCCGTCGGAGTTATTTCGGGGTAATTTTGGGACCCTTCCAGGATAATTTCTTCATGATTTTCGGGATGGGTCTGAGTTTTTTCGTGACTTTCGGGACTATTTCGGGATCATTTGCGGAACCTTCAGAGATCAATTCTGGATGGTTTGTGGACTTTTCCGGGATCATTTGGGGATCCCTTCAGAGTCATTTCTGGATGGTTTTCGGGATCCCGTCAGGGTCATTTCGGGCCTTTTTCGTGACTACTATTTCGGAATCATTTTGGGACTCCTCCGGGATAATTTCTGGGCGATTTTCGGAATCATTTGTGGACCGTTCAGGAATCAAATCTGGATGGTTTTCGGGATCCGTCCGGCATCCCGTCAGGGTCATTTCGGGAGTTTTTCGTGACTACTTCGGGATTATTTTGGGACCCTTCCGGCATCATTTCTGGATAGTTTTCGAGATTTGTCCAGGATCCCGTCGGCATCATTTCGTGACTATTTGGTGTCATTTAGGGACACTTCCGGGATCATTTTAGGTCTCTTCGAAACCGGTAATTCAGCACACATGGCCGTGGATTTACGGCAAATTATTCGTAATTAAAATTCGGTATGTTTTATCTTTAATATATCACAGCTTTTTTCGTTCTATTTTTAAATGAATCCTGTAACGAACTATTACAACTATAATTAAAATTTTTGTAATATTTTAACCAACTAAATACCCGAAAAAGCAACACTGCTTTTATTTAAAAACTTCTTTTTGGTTTTAGCTAATTGTAGTTTCACTCCTTTGTTCTATGAGTAGTAATTATTTCACCTCTGTCATATCAATTAATTTAACTTAGAAACAAAATGTATTTTTTTTTAATTCGAAAAAAGTGTATTGTACTATTCATGTAAGCGTGCCCATCAGCTCAGTTAGTTTTTTTTTTTTTACTGTATTAAAAAAATAAAATACATTGACAGAAAAAATTTTTAAACAGACAACTTGATATACAGGCTAACGCGAATAGCACATATATTTTATTTTCTCCTTGCGGACGGGGCCGCGGGTAAAGGCTAGTATATTATAAATGGGAAAGTTTGGATGTTAAGATGTTTGGACGTTTGGATGTTTAGATGTTTGGATGTTTGGATGTTTGGATGTTTGGATGTTTGTCCAGACGTTTGTCTTTGTGACTCAATAACGCAAGAACGGCTGAACCGATTTGGATGAAATTTTGCACACATATAGCCAATAGTCTAGAAGGATCTACTAGCTATATATTTTTCAAAAGGGGCGTGGTCCCCGCCCCTAGGAACAGTTATAATTTAATTATTAAATTTTTTCGTCTTTGCGACTGAATCACGCCAGAATGGCTACACGGATTTTCATGAAATTTGGGACACAGACAGTAGTCTACTAGCGAAATTTTTTTCGAACATGGAAAGAGGGGTGTGGGGTCCCCACGACCCTTCGAGAAATTATTTTTCATAATTTTTTACACATTATAACTTTACGTATACTGGCCTTCACCAATATCACAGACTCAAGGGGTCAAATAAGTCGAGGGCTTACAAAGTAAGCAGTGACACCCTCCGCCCGCCCCCCTTTATCTTCCCCTCTGGTGTAAAATCCATAAATTGTTATAACTCAATCTAAATTTTCTCCTAAATCAATAGTTTTTTGGTATCTGGTACATACAGAACGAGATCTAGACAATTTTGGAGGAACGATCAGTGGTCCTCTCCTCTACTCCCGCCATCCGCCCTCCATCAATTGTTTTTATTAGCACGCTTTTATTAGCTTTACCTGTATGTTTCTATCTAACTTTTTATTCGCTCCAATGCGCCTGCTGCCTTATTAACATGGTTTTATAATTAGCTTCACCTTATTTGTAATCCCGTAAGGGTCATATCGAGACCCTTCCGGGATCATTTCTGGATGGTTTTCGGGATCGGTCCGGGATTACGCCGGGGTAATTTCGGGACTTTTTCGGGACTATTTCGAGATCATTTTGGGACCCTTCCAGGATCATTTCTGTATAGTTTACGGGATCCGTCCGGGATCCCGTCGGGGTTATTTTGGAACATTTTCGGGACTATTCCGGAATCATTTCGGGACTATTTCGCGATCATTTGGGGACCCTTCCGGCATCATTTCTGGATGGTTTTCGGGATCCGTGCGGGATCTCGTCGGGGTCATATGGGGACTTTTTCGGGATCATTTGAGGGCTCTTCCGGCATCATTTCTGGATGGTTTTCGGGATCCGTCCGGGATATCGTCGGGGTCATTTGGGGACTTTTTCGGGATCATTTGGGGGCTCTTCCGGCATCATTTCTGGATGGTTTTCGGGATCCGTCCGGGATCTCGTCGGGGTCATTTGGGGACTTTTTCGGGATAATTTTGGGGCTCATCCGGCATCATTTCTGGATGGTTTTCGGGATCCGTCCGGGATCCCGTCGGGGTCATTTCGGGACTTTTTCGCGACTAATACGGGATCATTTGGGAACCCTTTCGGCATCATTTCTGGATGGTTTTCGGGATCGGTCCGGGATCCCGTCGGGGTCATTTCGGGACTTTTTCGCGACTAATACGGGATCATTTGGGGACCCTTCCGGCATAATTTCTTGATGGTTTGCCGGATCCATCAGGGTCATTTCGGGACCATTTTGGGATCATTTGGGGACCCTTCCGGAATCATTTCTGTATGGTTTTCGCGATCCGTCGTTGATTCCCTCGGAGCCATTTCGGAACCTTTTCTGGAGTATGTCGGGGTCATTTGGGGACTTTTTCGGGATCATTTGGGGCTCTTCCGGCATCATTTCTTGATGGTTTTAGGGATCCGTGCGGGATCTCGTCGAGGTCATTTGGGGACTTTTTCGGGATCATTTGGGGGCTCTTCCGGCATCATTTCTGGATGGTTTTCGGGATCCGTCCGGGATCTCGTCGGGGTCATTTGGGGACTTTTTCGGGATAATTTTGGGGCTCATCCGGCATCATTTCTGGATGGTTTTCGGGATCCGTCCGGGATCCCGTCGGGGTCATTTCGGGACTTTTTCGCGACTAATACGGGATCATTTGGGGACCCTTCCGGCATAATTTCTTGATGGTTTGCCGGATCCATCAGGGTCATTTCGGGACCATTTTGGGATCATTTGGGGACCCTTCCGGAATCATTTCTGTATGGTTTTCGCGATCCGTCGTTGATTCCCTCGGAGCCATTTCGGAACCTTTTCTGGAGTATGTCGGGGTCATTTGGGGACTTTTTCGGGATCATTTGGGGCTCTTCCGGCATCATTTCTTGATGGTTTTAGGGATCCGTGCGGGATCTCGTCGGGGTCATTTGGGGACTTTTTCGGGATCATTTGGGGGCTCTTCCGGCATCATTTCTGGATGGTTTTCGGGATCCGTCCGGGATCCCGTCGGGGTCATTTCGGGACTTTTTCGCGACTAATACGGGATCATTTGGGAACCCTTTCGGCATCATTTCTGGATGGTTTTCGGGATCGGTCCGGGATCCCGTCGGGGTCATTTCGGGACTTTTTCGCGACTAATACGGGATCATTTCGGAACCCTTTCGGCATCATTTCTGGATAATTTTCGGGATCCGTCCGGGATGCCGACGAGGTCATTTCGGGACTATTTCGGGATCATTTGGGATACCTACCGGCATCATTTCTGGATGGTTTTTGGGATTCGCCGGGATCCCGTCGTGGTCCTTTCGGGACTTTTTTTCGACTAATACGGGATCATTTGCGGACCCTTTCGGCATCATTTCTGGATAGTTGTCGGGATCCCGTCACGGTCATTTCGGGACTATTAGGGGATCATTTGACTACCTTTCCGGCATCATTTCTGTATTGTTTTCGGAATCCTTTCGGGATCCCGTCAGGGTCATTTTGGGACTTTTTTGGGGCTAATACGGGATCATTTGGGGATCCTCTAGGGGTCGTTTCGTGAATTTTTCTGTTTTATTTCGGGATCATTTGGGGACCCTTCCGGCATAATTTCTTGATGGTTTGCCGGATCCATCAGGGTCATTTCGGGACCATTTTGGGATCATTTGGGGACCCTTCCGGAATCATTTCTGTATGGTTTTCGCGATCCGTCGTTGATTCCCTCGGAGCCATTTCGGAACCTTTTCTGGAGTATGTCGGGGTCATTTGGGGACTTTTTCGGGATCATTTGGGGCTCTTCCGGCATCATTTCTTGATGGTTTTAGGGATCCGTGCGGGATCTCGTCGGGGTCATTTGGGGACTTTTTCGGGATCATTTGGGGGCTCTTCCGGCATCATTTCTGGATGGTTTTCGGGATCCGTCCGGCATATCATCGGGGTCATTTGGGGACTTTTCGGGATCATTTGGGGGCTCTTCCGGCATCATTTCTGGATGGTTTTCGGGATCCGTCCGGGATCCCATCAGGGTAATTTCAGGACTATTAGGGGATCATTTGTGGACCTTTCCGGCATCATTTCTGGATAATTTTCGGTATCCGTCCGGGATGCCGACGAGATCATTTCGGGATTATTTCGGGTTCATTTGGGATACCTACCGGCATCATTTCTGGATGGTTTTTGAGATTCGTCCGGGATCCCGTCGGGGTCATTTCGGGACTTTTTCTCGACTAATACGGGATCATTTGCGGACCCTTTCGGCATAATTTCTGGATAGTTGTCGGGATCCCTTCGGGATCCCGTCACGGTCATTTCGGAACTATTAGGGGATCATTTGAGGACCTTTCCGGCATCATTTCTGGATAGTTTTTGGAATCCTTTCGGGATCCCGTCAGGGTCATTTCGGGGCTTTTTCGAGATCATTTAAGGATGGCTTTCAGGATTCGTCCGGGAACCCGTCACGGTAATTTCTGGACTTTTCCGAGACTATTTCGGGATCATTTTGGGACCTTCCCAAGATCATTTCTGGATGGATTTCGGGATTTGTCCGGGATGCCCTCAGGGTCATTTTGGGACTATTAGGTGAGCATTTGAGGACCGTTCCGGCATCACTTCTGGATGGTTTTCGGTATCCGTTCAGATTCCCGTCGGAATAATTGCGGGACTTTTTCGGGATCATTGGGGTCCCTTCCAAAATCATTTCTGGATGGTTTTTGGGATTCGTCCGGCATCCCGTCGGGGTCATTTCGGGACTTTTTCTCGACTAATACGGGATCATTTGCGGGCCCTTTCGGTATCATTTCTGGATAGTTGTCGGGATCCGTTCGGGATCCCGTCAGGGTCTTTTCGGAACTATTGGGAGATCATTTGACGACCTTTCCGGCATCATTTCTGGTTAGTTTTCGGGATCCTTTCCGGGTCCCATCAGGGTCATTTCGGGACTTTTTCGGCATCATTTAAGATTGGTTTTCAGGATTCGTCCGGTATCCGTCAGGGTAATTTCTGGACTTTTCCCAGACTATTTCGGGATAATTTTGGGACCCTCCCAAGATCATTTCTGGATGGATTTCGGGATCTGTCCGGGATGCCGTCAGGGTCATTTTGGGACTATTAGGTGATCATTTGAGGACCTTTTCGGCATCACTTCTGGATGGTTTTCGGTATCCGCTCAGGATCCCGTCGGAATTATTGCGGGACTTTTTCGGGATCATTTGGTGTCCCTTCCGGCATCAGTTCTGGCTGGTTTTTGGGATTCGTCCGGCATCCCGTCGGGTTCATTTCGGGACTTTTTCTCGACTAATACGGGATCATTTCCTGCTATATGGGGCAGAAGCATGGACCATGACAACAGCAGATGAAGCGGCTTTGGGAGTGTTCGAGAGGAAAGTTCTTCGAAAGATTTATGGACCTCTACGCGTTGGCGATGGCGAGTACCGAAGAAGATTTAATGATGAGCTGTACGAGCTATACGCAGACATCAACATAGTCCAGCGAATTAAAACGCAGCGGCTGCGCTGGCTAGGCCATGTTATGCGAATGAAAGATGATGCTCCGGCCAAGAAAGTGTTTCTATCGGAACCCGCCTATGGAAGCAGAGGTAGAGGGCGGCCCCCACTCCGTTGGAAGGACCAGGTGGAAAACGATTTAAACTCCCTTGGTGTGACCAATTGGCGCCGGTTGGCGGAGCGAAGGAGCGACTGGCGCGCCTTGTTGGACGGCCATAACCGTTTAGACGGTTAAGCGCCAATTAAGTAAGTAAGTAAGTAATACGGGATCATTTGCGGGCCCTTTCGGCATCATTTCTAGATAGTTGTCGGGATCCGTTCGGGATCCCGTCAGGGTCTTTTCGGAACTATTAGGTGATCATTTGAGGACATTTCCGGCATCATTTCTGGATAGTTTTCGGGATCCTTTCGGGGTCCAGTCAGGGTCATTTCGGGACTTTTTCGGGATCATTTAGAGATGGCTTTCAGGATTCGTCCGGGAACCCGTCAGGGTAATTTCTGAACTTTTCCGAGACTATTTCGGGATAATTTTGGGACCTTCCCAAGATCATTTCTGGATGGATTTTGGGATCAGTCCGGGATGCCGTCAGGGTCATTTTGGTATTAGGTGATCATTTGAGGACCTTTCCGGCATCACTTCTGGATGGTTATCGGTATCCGAACAGGATCCCCTCGGAATCATTGCGGGACTTTTTCGGGATCATTTGGGGTCCCTCCCAAGATCATTTCTGGATGGATTTCGGGATCTGTCCGGGATCCCGTCAGGGTCATTTAGGGGTGCGTTCGAGATCCCGTCAGGGTCATTTCGGGACTTCTTCGGGAATATATCGGGATCATTTCTGGATGGTTTATGGGATCCGTCCATGACCCCTTAAGGGTCATTTCGGGACTATTAGGTGATCATTTGAGGACCTTTCCGGCGTCACTTCTGGATGATTTTCGGTATCCGTTCGGGATCCCGTCGGAATCAATGCGGGACTTTTACGGAATCATTTGGGATTCCTTCCGGCATCATTTCTGGATGGTTTTCGGGATTTGTTCGGGATCCCGTCGGGGTTATTTCGGGACTTTTTCGGGGCTAATACGGGATCATTTGGGGATCCTCTAGGGGTCGTTTCGTGACTTTTTCTGTATTATTTCGGGATCATTTTGGGACCTTTTCGGCATAATTTCTTGATGGTTTGCCGGATCCATCAGGGTCATTTCGGGACCATTTTGGGATCATTTGGGGACCCTTCCGAGATCATTTCTGGATCCGTCCGGGATGCCGTAAGAGCCATTTCGGGATTTTTTGTTACTTTTCCGGGATAGTTTTTGCACCCTTCCGGGATCATTTCTGTTTCTGTGCGGGATCCCATCTGGGTCAATTCCGGACTATTTCGGGATCATTTTGGAATCCTTCCGGAATCATTTCTGTATGGCTTTCGCCATCCATCGTGGATCCCCTCGGAGCCATTTCGGAACTTTTTTTGGAGTTAGTCGGGATAATTTAGGGACCCTTCATGGATATTTTCTGGATGGTTTCTGAGATCCGTCCGGGAGCCCGTCAGGGTAATTTCGGAACTTTTTCGGGACTATTTCGGGATCAATTTGGTACCCTTCAGGCATCATTTCTGTGTGGTTATCTCGATAAGTCTAGAATCGTGTCGTTGTCATTTCGGGTTTTTTTGGGACAACTCAGGAACTTTTGGAAACACTTCCGGGGCGTTTCTGGATGGTTTTCGGGATCCGTCCGCGATAGCGTCGGGGTCATTTCGTGGCTTTTTCTGGATAATTTCGTTATCATTTTGGGATCCTATCAGGTTATCAGCTCATAAAGTTATTTTTTTTACTCAATTACAAAAATAAAATGCATTAGACAGAAAAAAAATTTTAAACAGATAACTTTATAAGCAGGCTAACGTGAATAGCCCACATATTTCATTTTCTCCTTGCGGACGGGGCCGCGGGTAAAGGCTAGTCTAATATATATTATAAATGGGAAAGTTTGGATGTTAAGATGTTTGGATGTTTGGATGTTTAGATGTTTGGATGTTTGGATGTTTGGATGTTTGGATGTTTGTCCAGACGTTTGTCTTTGTGACTCAATAACGCAAGAACGGCTGAACCGATTTGGATGAAATTTTGCACACATATAGCCAATAGTCTAGAAGGATCTACTAGCTATATATTTTTCAAAAGGGGCGTGGTCCCCGCCCCTAGGAACAGTTATAATTTAATTATTAAATTTTTTCGTCTTTGCGACTGAATCACGCCAGAATGGCTACACGGATTTTCATGAAATTTGGGACACAGACAGTAGTCTACTAGCGAAATTTTTTTCGAACATGGAAAGAGGGGTGTGGGTCCCACGACCCTTCGAGAAATTATTTTTCATAATTTTTACACATTATAACTTTACGTATACTGGCCTTCACCAATATCACAGACTCAAGGGGTCAAATAAGTCGAGGGCTTACAAAGTAAGCAGTGACACCCTCCGCCCGCCCCCCTTTATCTCCCCCTCTGGTGTAAAATCCATAAATTGTTATAACTCAATCTAAATTTTCTCCTAAATCAATAGTTTTTGGTATCTGGTACATACAGAACGAGATCTAGACAATTTTGGAGGAACGATCAGTGGTCCTCTCCTCTACTCCCGCCATCCGCCCTCCATCAATTGTTTTTATTAGCACGCTTTTATTAGCTTTACCTGTATGTTTCTATCTAACTTTTTATTCGCTCCAATGCGCCTGCTGCCTTATTAACATGGTTTTATAATTAGCTTCACCTTATTTGTAATCCCGTAAGGGTCATATCGAGACCCTTCCGGGATCATTTCTGGATGGTTTTCGGGATCGGTCCGGGATTACGCCGGGGTAATTTCGGGACTTTTTCGGGACTATTTCGAGATCATTTTGGGACCCTTCCAGGATCATTTCTGTATAGTTTACGGGATCCGTCCGGGATCCCGTCGGGGTTATTTTGGAACATTTTCGGGACTATTCCGGAATCATTTCGGGACTATTTCGCGATCATTTGGGGACCCTTCCGGCATCATTTCTGGATGGTTTTCGGGATCCGTGCGGGATCTCGTCGGGGTCATATGGGGACTTTTTCGGGATCATTTGAGGGCTCTTCCGGCATCATTTCTGGATGGTTTTCGGGATCCGTCCGGGATATCGTCGGGGTCATTTGGGGACTTTTTCGGGATCATTTGGGGGCTCTTCCGGCATCATTTCTGGATGGTTTTCGGGATCCGTCCGGGATCTCGTCGGGGTCATTTGGGGACTTTTTCGGGATAATTTTGGGGCTCATCCGGCATCATTTCTGGATGGTTTTCGGGATCCGTCCGGGATCCCGTCGGGGTCACTTCGGGACTTTTTCGCGACTAATACGGGATCATTTGGGAACCCTTTCGGCATCATTTCTGGATGGTTTTCGGGATCGGTCCGGGATCCCGTCGGGGTCATTTCGGGACTTTTTCGCGACTAATACGGGATCATTTGGGGACCCTTCCGGCATAATTTCTTGATGGTTTGCCGGATCCATCAGGGTCATTTCGGGACCATTTTGGGATCATTTGGGGACCCTTCCGGAATCATTTCTGTATGGTTTTCGCGATCCGTCGTTGATTCCCTCGGAGCCATTTCGGAACCTTTTCTGGAGTATGTCGGGGTCATTTGGGGACTTTTTCGGGATCATTTGGGGCTCTTCCGGCATCATTTCTTGATGGTTTTAGGGATCCGTGCGGGATCTCGTCGGGGTCATTTGGGGACTTTTTCGGGATCATTTGGGGGCTCTTCCGGCATCATTTCTGGATGGTTTTCGGGATCCGTCCGGGATCTCGTCGGGGTCATTTGGGGACTTTTTCGGGATAATTTTGGGGCTCATCCGGCATCATTTCTGGATGGTTTTCGGGATCCGTCCGGGATCCCGTCGGGGTCATTTCGGGACTTTTTCGCGACTAATACGGGATCATTTGGGGACCCTTCCGGCATAATTTCTTGATGGTTTGCCGGATCCATCAGGGTCATTTCGGGACCATTTTGGGATCATTTGGGGACCCTTCCGGAATCATTTCTGTATGGTTTTCGCGATCCGTCGTTGATTCCCTCGGAGCCATTTCGGAACCTTTTCTGGAGTATGTCGGGGTCATTTGGGGACTTTTTCGGGATCATTTGGGGCTCTTCCGGCATCATTTCTTGATGGTTTTAGGGATCCGTGCGGGATCTCGTCGGGGTCATTTGGGGACTTTTTCGGGATCATTTGGGGGCTCTTCCGGCATCATTTCTGGATGGTTTTCGGGATCCGTCCGGGATCCCGTCGGGGTCATTTCGGAACTTTTTCGCGACTAATACGGGATCATTTGGGAACCCTTTCGGCATCATTTCTGGGTGGTTTTCGGGATCGGTCCGGGATCCCGTCGGGGTAATTTCGGGACTTTTTCGCGACTAATACGGGATCATTTGGGAACCCTTTCGGCATCATTTCTGGATAATTTTCGGGATCCGTCCGGGATGCCGACGAGGTCATTTCGGGACTATTTCGGGATCATTTGGGATACCTACCGGCATCATTTCTGGATGGTTTTTGGGATTCGGCGGGATCCCGTCGTGGTCCTTTCGGGACTTTTTTTCGACTAATACGGGATCATTTGCGGACCCTTTCGGCATCATTTCTGGATAGTTGTCGGGATCCCGTCACGGTCATTTCGGGACTATTAGGGGATCATTTGACTACCTTTCCGGCATCATTTCTGTATTGTTTTCGGAATCCTTTCGGGATCCCGTCAGGGTCATTTTGGGACTTTTTTGGGGCTAATACGGGATCATTTGGGGATCCTCTAGGGGTCGTTTCGTGAATTTTTCTGTTTTATTTCGGGATCATTTGGGGACCCTTCCGGCATAATTTCTTGATGGTTTGCCGGATCCATCAGGGTCATTTCGGGACCATTTTGGGATCATTTGGGGACCCTTCCGGAATCATTTCTGTATGGTTTTCGCGATCCGTCGTTGATTCCCTCGGAGCCATTTCGGAACCTTTTCTGGAGTATGTCGGGGTCATTTGGGGACTTTTTCGGGATCATTTGGGGCTCTTCCGGCATCATTTCTTGATGGTTTTAGGGATCCGTGCGGGATCTCGTCGGGGTCATTTGGGGACTTTTTCGGGATCATTTGGGGGCTCTTCCGGCATCATTTCTGGATGGTTTTCGGGATCCGTCCGGCATATCATCGGGGTCATTTGGGGACTTTTCGGGATCATTTGGGGGCTCTTCCGGCATCATTTCTGGATGGTTTTCGGGATCCGTCCGGGATCCCATCAGGGTAATTTCAGGACTATTAGGGGATCATTTGTGGACCTTTCCGGCATCATTTCTGGATAATTTTCGGTATCCGTCCGGGATGCCGACGAGATCATTTCGGGATTATTTCGGGTTCATTTGGGATACCTACCGGCATCATTTCTGGATGGTTTTTGAGATTCGTCCGGGATCCCGTCGGGGTCATTTCGGGACTTTTTCTCGACTAATACGGGATCATTTGCGGACCCTTTCGGCATAATTTCTGGATAGTTGTCGGGATCCCTTCGGGATCCCGTCACGGTCATTTCGGAACTATTAGGGGATCATTTGAGGACCTTTCCGGCATCATTTCTGGATAGTTTTTGGAATCCTTTCGGGATCCCGTCAGGGTCATTTCGGGGCTTTTTCGAGATCATTTAAGGATGGCTTTCAGGATTCGTCCGGGAACCCGTCACGGTAATTTCTGGACTTTTCCGAGACTATTTCGGGATCATTTTGGGACCTTCCCAAGATCATTTCTGGATGGATTTCGGGATTTGTCCGGGATGCCCTCAGGGTCATTTTGGGACTATTAGGTGAGCATTTGAGGACCGTTCCGGCATCACTTCTGGATGGTTTTCGGTATCCGTTCAGATTCCCGTCGGAATAATTGCGGGACTTTTTCGGGATCATTGGGGTCCCTTCCAAAATCATTTCTGGATGGTTTTTGGGATTCGTCCGGCATCCCGTCGGGGTCATTTCGGGACTTTTTCTCGACTAATACGGGATCATTTGCGGGCCCTTTCGGTATCATTTCTGGATAGTTGTCGGGATCCGTTCGGGATCCCGTCAGGGTCTTTTCGGAACTATTGGGAGATCATTTGACGACCTTTCCGGCATCATTTCTGGTTAGTTTTCGGGATCCTTTCCGGGTCCCATCAGGGTCATTTCGGGACTTTTTCGGCATCATTTAAGATTGGTTTTCAGGATTCGTCCGGTATCCGTCAGGGTAATTTCTGGACTTTTCCCAGACTATTTCGGGATAATTTTGGGACCCTCCCAAGATCATTTCTGGATGGATTTCGGGATCTGTCCGGGATGCCGTCAGGGTCATTTTGGGACTATTAGGTGATCATTTGAGGACCTTTTCGGCATCACTTCTGGATGGTTTTCGGTATCCGCTCAGGATCCCGTCGGAATTATTGCGGGACTTTTTCGGGATCATTTGGTGTCCCTTCCGGCATCAGTTCTGGCTGGTTTTTGGGATTCGTCCGGCATCCCGTCGGGTTCATTTCGGGACTTTTTCTCGACTAATACGGGATCATTTCCTGCTATATGGGGCAGAAGCATGGACCATGACAACAGCAGATGAAGCGGCTTTGGGAGTGTTCGAGAGGAAAGTTCTTCGAAAGATTTATGGACCTCTACGCGTTGGCGATGGCGAGTACCGAAGAAGATTTAATGATGAGCTGTACGAGCTATACGCAGACATCAACATAGTCCAGCGAATTAAAACGCAGCGGCTGCGCTGGCTAGGCCATGTTATGCGAATGAAAGATGATGCTCCGGCCAAGAAAGTGTTTCTATCGGAACCCGCCTATGGAAGCAGAGGTAGAGGGCGGCCCCCACTCCGTTGGAAGGACCAGGTGGAAAACGATTTAAACTCCCTTGGTGTGACCAATTGGCGCCGGTTGGCGGAGCGAAGGAGCGACTGGCGCGCCTTGTTGGACGGCCATAACCGTTTAGACGGTTAAGCGCCAATTAAGTAAGTAAGTAAGTAATACGGGATCATTTGCGGGCCCTTTCGGCATCATTTCTAGATAGTTGTCGGGATCCGTTCGGGATCCCGTCAGGGTCTTTTCGGAACTATTAGGTGATCATTTGAGGACATTTCCGGCATCATTTCTGGATAGTTTTCGGGATCCTTTCGGGGTCCAGTCAGGGTCATTTCGGGACTTTTTCGGGATCATTTAGAGATGGCTTTCAGGATTCGTCCGGGAACCCGTCAGGGTAATTTCTGAACTTTTCCGAGACTATTTCGGGATAATTTTGGGACCTTCCCAAGATCATTTCTGGATGGATTTTGGGATCAGTCCGGGATGCCGTCAGGGTCATTTTGGTATTAGGTGATCATTTGAGGACCTTTCCGGCATCACTTCTGGATGGTTATCGGTATCCGAACAGGATCCCCTCGGAATCATTGCGGGACTTTTTCGGGATCATTTGGGGTCCCTCCCAAGATCATTTCTGGATGGATTTCGGGATCTGTCCGGGATCCCGTCAGGGTCATTTAGGGGTGCGTTCGAGATCCCGTCAGGGTCATTTCGGGACTTCTTCGGGAATATATCGGGATCATTTCTGGATGGTTTATGGGATCCGTCCATGACCCCTTAAGGGTCATTTCGGGACTATTAGGTGATCATTTGAGGACCTTTCCGGCGTCACTTCTGGATGATTTTCGGTATCCGTTCGGGATCCCGTCGGAATCAATGCGGGACTTTTACGGAATCATTTGGGATTCCTTCCGGCATCATTTCTGGATGGTTTTCGGGATTTGTTCGGGATCCCGTCGGGGTTATTTCGGGACTTTTTCGGGGCTAATACGGGATCATTTGGGGATCCTCTAGGGGTCGTTTCGTGACTTTTTCTGTATTATTTCATGGATATTTTCTGGATGGTTTCTGAGATCCGTCCGGGAGCCCGTCAGGGTAATTTCGGAACTTTTTCGGGACTATTTCGGGATCAATTTGGTACCCTTCAGGCATCATTTCTGTGTGGTTATCTCGATAAGTCTAGAATCGTGTCGTTGTCATTTCGGGTTTTTTTGGGACAACTCAGGAACTTTTGGAAACACTTCCGGGGCGTTTCTGGATGGTTTTCGGGATCCGTCCGCGATAGCGTCGGGGTCATTTCGTGGCTTTTTCTGGATAATTTCGTTATCATTTTGGGATCCTATCAGGTTATCAGCTCATAAAGTTCTTTTTTTTACTCAATTACAAAAATAAAATGCATTAGACAGAAAAAAAATTTTAAACAGATAACTTTATAAGCAGGCTAACGTGAATAGCCCACATATTTCATTTTCTCCTTGCGGACGGGGCCGCGGGTAAAGGCTAGTATATTATAAATGGGAAAGTTTGGACACTTCTGGATGATTTTCGGTATCCGTTCGGGATCCCGTCGGAATCAATGCGGGACTTTTACGGAATCATTTGGGATTCCTTCCGGCATCATTTCTGGATGGTTTTCGGGATTTGTTCGGGATCCCGTCGGGGTTATTTCGGGACTTTTTCGGGGCTAATACGGGATCATTTGGGGATCCTCTAGGGGTCGTTTCGTGACTTTTTCTGTATTATTTCGGGATCATTTTGGGACCTTTTCGGCATAATTTCTTGATGGTTTGCCGGATCCATCAGGGTCATTTCGGGACCATTTTGGGATCATTTGGGGACCCTTCCGAGATCATTTCTGGATCCGTCCGGGATGCCGTAAGAGCCATTTCGGGATTTTTTGTTACTTTTCCGGGATAGTTTTTGCACCCTTCCGGGATCATTTCTGTTTCTGTGCGGGATCCCATCTGGGTCAATTCCGGACTATTTCGGGATCATTTTGGAATCCTTCCGGAATCATTTCTGTATGGCTTTCGCGATCCATCGTGGATCCCCTCGGAGCCATTTCGGAACTTTTTTTGGAGTTAGTCGGGATAATTTAGGGACCCTTCATGGATATTTTCTGGATGGTTTCTGAGATCCGTCCGGGAGCCCGTCAGGGTAATTTCGGAACTTTTTCGGGACTATTTCGGGATCAATTTGGTACCCTTCAGGCATCATTTCTGTGTGGTTATCTCGATAAGTCTAGAATCGTGTCGTTGTCATTTCGGGTTTTTTTGGGACAACTCAGGAACTTTTGGAAACACTTCCGGGGCGTTTCTGGATGGTTTTCGGGATCCGTCCGCGATAGCGTCGGGGTCATTTCGTGGCTTTTTCTGGATAATTTCGTTATCATTTTGGGATCCTATCAGGTTATCAGCTCATAAAGTTCTTTTTTTTACTCAATTACAAAAATAAAATGCATTAGACAGAAAAAAAATTTTAAACAGATAACTTTATAAGCAGGCTAACGTGAATAGCCCACATATTTCATTTTCTCCTTGCGGACGGGGCCGCGGGTAAAGGCTAGTATATTATAAATGGGAAAGTTTGGATGTTTGGATGTTTAGATGTTTGGATGTTTGGATGTTTGGCCAGACGTTTGCCTTTGTGACTCAATCACGCAAGAACGGCTGGACCGATTTGGATGAAATTTTGCACACATATAGCCAATAGTCTAGAAGGATCTACTAGCTATATATTTTTCAAAAGGGGTGTGGTCGCCGCCCCCTAGGAACAGTTATAATTTAATTATTATATTTTTTCGTCTTTGCGACTGAATCACGCCAGAATGGCTACACGGATTTTGATGAAATTTGGGACACAGACAGTAGTCCACTAGCGAAATTTTTTTCAAACATGGAAAGAGGGGTGGGGGTCCCACGACCCCTTCGAGCAATTACTTTTTAATAATTTTTACACATTATAACTTTACGTATACTGGCCTTCACCAATATCACAGACTCAAGGGGTCAAATAAGTCGAGGGCTTACAAAGTAAGCAGTGACACCCTCCGCCGCCCCCCTTTATCTCCCACTCTGGTGTAAAGTCTATAAATTGTTATAACTCAATATAAATGTTCTTCTAAATGTATAATTTTTGGTATCTGGCTCATACAGATCGAGATCTAAACAATTTGGAAAAACGACCGGTGGTGCTCTCCGTCTCCTCCCGCCATCCGCCCCCCTTCAATTGTTTTCATTAGCACGCTTTTATTAGCTTTACCTGTATGTTTCTTTGTAACTTTTCATTCGCTCCAACGCTCCTGCTGCCTTTTTAACATGGTTTTATAATTACCTTCACCTTATTTGTAATCCCATTAGGGTCATATCGAGCCCTTCCGGGATCATTTCTGGATGGTTTTCGGGATCCGTCCGGGATCCCGTCGAGGTCATTTGGGGACTATTTCGGGATCATTTTGGGACCCTTCCGGGATAATTTCTGTATAGTTTTCGGGCTCCGTCCGGGATCCCGTCGGGGTTATTTTGGGACATTTTCGGGACTATTCCGGGATCATTTCGGGACTATTTTGCGATCATTAGGGGACCCTTCCCTCATCATTTCTGGATGGGTTTCGGAATCCGTCCGGCATCCCGTCGGGGTATTTTCGGGATCATTTGCGTAACTTTGAGAGATAAATTCTTGATGGTTTCCGGGATCATTACGGGACTTTTTCGGGGTTATTGTTGGTCCCTTACGGCATCATTTCTGGATGGTTTTCGGGATACGTCCGGGATCCCGTCACGGCCATTTCGGGGCTATTTAGGGATCATTTGGGGTATCTTCCGCCATAATTTCTGTGTAGTTTTCGAGATCCGTCCGGGATCCCGCCGGGGTCATTTCGGGAATTTTTCTCGTCTAATACTGGATCATTTGGGTGCCCTTTCGGCATCATTTCTGGATGATTTTCGGGATCCGTCCGGGATCCCGTCAGGGTCATTTCGGGACTATTAGGGGATCCTTTGAAGAACTTTCCGGCATCATTTCTGGATAGTTTTCGGGATCCGTTCGGGATCCCATCGGGGTCATTTCGGGACTAATACGGGATCATTTGGAGACCCTTTCGCCATCATTTCTGGATGGTTTTCGGGATCCGTCCGGGATCCCATCGGGGTCATTTTGGGACTTTTTTGGGATCATTTGGGGTCTCTTCCAAGTTCATTTCTGGATGGTTTTCGGGATCCGTCCGGGATCCCATCGGGGTCATTTCGGAACTTTTTCGCGACTAATACGGGATCATTTGGAGACCATTTCGCCATCATTTCTGGATGGTTTTCGGGATCCGTCTGGGATCCCGTCGGTGTCATTTCGAGACTTTTCCCCGACTAATACGGGATCAATTGGGGACCCTTTCGCCATCATTTCTGTATGGTTTTCGGGATCCGTCCGGGATTCCGTCGGGGTCATTTCGGGACTTTTTCGCGACTAATACGGGATCATTTGGAGACCCTTTCGGCATCATTTCTGGTTGGTTTTCGGGATCCGTCCGGGATCCCGTGGGGATCATTTCGAGACTTTTTCGGGATCATTTGGTATACCTTCCGGCATAATTTCTGAATGGTTTTCTGGATCCGTCAGGAATCCCGTCGGGGCTATTCCTGTACTTTTTCGGGACTAATACGGGATCATCTTGGGAGCCTTTCGGTATCATTTCTGGATGGTTTCCGGTGTCCGTTTGGGAACCCGTCGGGGCCATTCCTGCACTTTTTCGGGACTAATACGGGATCATTTGGGGAGCCTTTCGGCATCATTTCTGGATGGTTTTCGGGATCCGTTCGGGATCCCGCCGGGGTCATTTCGGGACTTTTTCGGGATCACTTGGGGTCCCTTCCGGCATAATTTCTGGATGGTTTTCCGGATCCGTCAGGAATCCCGTCGGGGCTATTCCTGTACTTTTTCGGAACTAATACGGGATCATTAGGGGAACCTTTCGGTATCATTTCTGGATGGTTTTCGGGATCCGTTCGGGGTCCCATCGTGGCCATTTCGGGATTTTTTCGGGATCATTTGGTGTCCATTCCGGCATAATTTCTGGATCGTTTTCGGGATCGGTCAGGAATACCCTCGGGACTGTTCCTGCACTTTTTTCGGGACTAATACGGGATCATTTGGGGAGCCTTTCTGTATCATTTCTGGATGGTTTCCGGTATCCGTTTGGGAACCCTTCTGGGACATTCCTGTACTCTTTCGGGACTAATACGGGATCATTTGGGGAGCCTTTCGGCATCATTTCTGGATGGCTTTCGGGATCCGTTCGGGATCCCAGCAGGGTAATTTCGGGACTATTAGGGGATCATTTGGGGACCTTTCCGGCTTCATTTCTGGATAGTTTTCGCGATCCTTTCGGGATCCCGTCGTGGTAAATTCGAGACTTTTTCGGGACTAATACGGGATCAGTTGGAGACCCTTTCGCCATCATTTCTGGATGGTTTTCGGGATCCGTCCGGGATCCCATCGGGGTCATTTCGGGACTTTTTCGGGATCATTTGGGGTCCCTTCCGGCATCATTTCTGGATGGTTTTCGGGATCCGTCCGAGATCCCATCGGGGTCATTTCGGGACTTTTTCGGGATCATTTGGGGTACCTTCCGGCATCATTACAAGATGGTTTTGCGGATCCGTCCGGGATCCCGTCGGGGTCATTTCGGGACTTTTTCGGGACTAATACGGTATCATTTGGAGACCCTTTCGCCATCATTTCTGGTTGGTTTTCGGGATCCGTCCGGGATTCCGTCGGGGTCATTTCGGGACTATTTCGGGATCATTTGGGGTTACCGGCATCATTTCTGGTTTGTTTTCGGGATACCGGCGGGGTCATTTCGGGACTTTTTCGGGATCATTTGGAGACCCTTTCGGCATCATTTCTGTGTGGTTTTCGGGGATCCATCCGGGATCCCGTCGGGATCATTTCGTGACTTTTTCGGGATCATTTGGTGTCCCTTCCGGCATAATTTCTGGATGGTTTTCGGGATCCGTCAGGAATCCCGTCGGGGCTATTCCTGTACTTTTTCGGGACTAATACGGAATAATTGGGGAGCCTTTCGGTATCATTTCTGGTTGGTTTCCGGGATCCGTTTGGGAACCCGTTGGGGTCGTTTCGGTACTAATACGGTATCGTTTAGCGACAATTTGGGGACCTTTCAGGGGTCACTTCGTGACTTTTTCTGTATTATTACGGGATCATATGGGCATCATTTCGGGATGGGTTTTGGGATCAGTTCGGGATCCCATCAGAGCTTTTCGGGACTATTCCGGACTATTTCGGGATCATTTGCCGACCCTCAGAGATCAATTCTGGATGGTTTTCGGGATCCGTCCGGGATCCCGTCAGTGTCATTTCGGGACTTTTTCGGGACTATTTCGGAATCATTTTGGGATCCCTCCTTTCTGCATGATCTTCGGGATCTGTCCGGGCTCCCGTCGGAGTTATTTCGGGACTTTTTCGGGCCTATTTTGGGATCATTTTGTGACCATTTCGGGATAATTTCTGAATGATTTTAGGGATTCGTCCGGGATCCCGTCGGAGTTAATTCGGGACTTTGCCGGGATCATTTGGGGATCCCTCCAGATTCATGGATGGTTTCCGTGATCCCGTCAGGGTCAAATCGGGACCTTTTCGGGACTATTTCGAGATCATTTGGAGACCCTTCCGACATTATTTCGGGATGTTTTTCGGGATCAATACGGAATCCCGTCAGAGTACTTTCGGAACTTTTTCAGGGCTATATCTGGTTCCGTCAAAAACATGTTGGGACTTTTTTGGGAGTATTTTGGGATCATTTGAGTATAGATACTTCAGGGATAATTTCTGGATGATTTTCGGGATTCCTGCAGGATTCCGTCAGGATCATTTTGAAACCCCTCCAGGATAATTTCTGGATCATTTTCGGGATCTGTCCGGAATCCCGTCGGAGTTATTTCGGGACTTTTTCGGGACCTTTTTCTGGATTATTTCGGAATCATTTTGGGACCCTTCCGTGATAATTTCTGTATGATTTTCGGGATCTGTCCGGGATTCCGTCGGAATTTTTTCGGGACTCTTTCCGCTCTATTTCGCAATCATTTGCGGGCCCTTCAGAGATCAATTCTGGATGGTTTTCCAGTTCCCGTCAGGGTCATTTCACGAGTTTTTCGGGACTATTTCGGAATCATTTTGGGACCCTACCTGGTTAATATCTGGATGATTTTCGGGATCTGTCCGGGAATTTTAGTATCATCTTGGGACCCTTCCGGGATCATTTTAGGTCTCTTCGCAACCGGTAGTTCAGCACACATGCCTTTTTAAATTATGAGCTTTTATGGCCGTAGATTTGCTACTAATTATTCGTAATTAAAATTCAGTATGTTTTATCTTCAATCTAATACAGCTTTTTCGTTCTATTTTTGAGTTTTTTAAATGAATCGTGTAACGAACTGTTATAACTATAATTACACTTTTTGTAATATTTTAACCAACTAAATACCCGAAAAAGCAACACTATTTTCATCTAAAAAATTCTCTTTGGTTTTAGCTAATTGTAGGTTCACTCCTTTGTTCTATGAGTAGTAATTCTTTCACCCCTCCCATATCAGTTAATTTAATTTAAAAACAAAATGTATTTTTTTTAATTCGAAAAAAACTTTATTGTACTACTCATGAAAGCGTGCCTTTCAGCTTATCTTCTCACTCTGTTCTTTTTTTACTAAATTACAAAAATAAAATACATTAGACAAAAATAATTTTTAAACAGATAAGTTGATAAGCAGGCTAACGTGAATAGCACATATATTTTATTTTCTCCTTGCGGACGGGGCCGCGGGTAAAGGCTAGTATATATTATAAATGGGAAAGTTTGGATGTTAAGATGTTTGGATGTTTGGATGTTTGTCCAGACGTTTGTCTTTGTGACTCAATAACGCAAGAACGGCTGGACCGATTTGGATGAAATTTTGCACACATATAGCCAATAGTCTAGAAGGATCTACTAGCTATATATTTTTCAAAAGGGGTGTGGTCCCCGCCCCCTAGGAACAGGTATAATTTAATTATTATATTTTTTCGTCTTTGCGACTGAATCACGCCAGAATGGCTACACGGATTTTGATGAAATTTGGGACACAGACAGTAGTCTACTAGCGAAATTTTTTTCGAACATGGAAAGAGGGGTGGGGGTCCCACGACCCCTTCGAGAAATTATTTTTAATAATTTTTACACATTATAACTTTACGTATACTGGCCTTCACCAATATCACAGACTCAAGGGGTCAAATAAGTCGAGGGCTTACAAAGTAAGCAGTGACACCCTCCGCCCGCCCCTTTATCTCCCCCTCTGGTGTAAAATCCATAAATTGCTATAACTCAATCTAAATTTTCTCCTAAATCAATAGTTTTTGGTATCTGGTACATACAGAACGAGATCTAGACAATTTTGGAGGAACGATCAGTGGTCCTCTCCTCTACTCCCGCCATCCGCCCTCCATCAATTGTTTTTATTAGCACGCTTTTATTAGCTTTACCTGTATGTTTCTATCTAACTTTTTATTCGCTCCAATGCGCCTGCTGCCTTATTAGCATGGTTTTATAATTAGCTTCACCTTATTTGTAATCCCGTAAGGGTCATATCGAGACCCTTCCGGGATCATTTCTGGATGGTTTTCGGGATCGGTCCGGGATTACGCCGGGGTAATTTCGGGACTTTTTCGGCACTATTTCGGGATCATTTTGGGACCCTTCCGGGATCATTTCTGTATAGTTTACGGGATCCGTCCGGGATCCCGTCGGGGTTATTTTGGAACATTTTCGGGACTATTTCGCAATCATTTGGGGACCCTTCCGGCATCATTTCTGGATGGTTTTCGGGATCCGTGCGGGATCTCGTCGGGGTCATATGGGGACTTTTTCGGGATCATTTGGGGGCTCTTCCGGCATCATTTCTGGATGGTTTTCGGGATCCGTCCGGGATATCGTCGGGGTCATTTAGGGACTTTTTCGGGATCATTTGGGGGCTCTTCCGGCATCATTTCTGGATGGTTTTCGGGATCCGTCCGGGATCTCGTCGGGGTCATTTGGGGACTTTTTCGGGATCATTTTGGGGCTCATCCGGCATCATTTCTGTATGGTTTTCGGGATCCGTCCGGGATCACGTCGGGGTCATTTCGGGACTTTTTCGCGACTAATACGGGATCATTTGGGAACCCTTTCGGCATCATTTCTGGATGGTTTTCGGGATCCGTCCGGGATCCCGTCGGGCTCATTTCGGGATTTTTTCGCGACTAATACGGGATCATTTGGGAACCCTTTCGGCATCATTTCTGGATGGTTTTCGGGATCCGTCCGGGATCCCATTAGGGTAATTTCGGGACTATTAGGGGATCATTTGGGAACCTTTCCGACATCATTTCTGGTTAATTTTCGGGATCCGTCCGGGATGCCGACGAGGTCATTTCGGGACTATTTCGGGATCATTTGGGATACCCACCGGCATCATTTCTGGATGGTTTTTGGGATTCGTCCGGGATCCCGTCGTGGTCCTTTCGGGACTTTTTTTCGACTAATACGGGATCATTTGCGGACCCTTTCGGCATCATTTCTGGATAGTTGTCGGGATCCCGTCACGGTCATTTCGGGACTATTTGGGGATCATTTGAGGACCTTTCCGGCATCATTTCTGTATTGTTTTCGCAATCCTTTCGGGATCCCGTCAGGGTCATTTTGGGACTATTAGGGGATCATTTGGGAACCTTTCCGGCATCATTTCTGGATAATTTTCGGGATCCGTCCGGGATGCCGACGAGGTCATTTAGGGACTTTTTCGGGATCATTTGGGGGCTCTTCCGGCATCATTTCTGGATGGTTTTCGGGATCCGTGCGGGATCTCGTCGGGGTCATTTGGGGACTTTTTCGGGATTATTTGGGGCTCTTCCGGCATCATTTCTGGATGGTTTTCGGGATCCGTGCGGAATCTCGTCGGGGTCATTTGGGGACTTTTTCGGGATCATTTGGGGGCTCTTCCGGCATCATTTCTGGATGGTTTTCGGGATCCGTCCGGGATATCGTCGGAGTCATTTGGGGACTTTTTCGGGATCATTTGGGGGCTCTTCCGGCACCATTTCTGGATGGTTTTCAGGATCCGTCCGGGATCCCATCAGAGTAATTTCGGGACTATTAGGGGATCATTTGTGGACCTTTCCGGCATCATTTCTGGATAATTTTCGGTATCCGTCCGGAATGCCGACGAGGTCATTTCGGGATTATTTCGGGATCATTTGGGATACCTACCGGCATCACTTCTGGATGGTTTTTGGGATTCGTCCGGGATCCCGTCGGGGTCATTTCGGGACTTTTTCTCGACTAATACGGGATCATTTGCGGACCCTTTCGGCATATTTCTGGATAGTTGTCTGGATCCGTTCGGGATCCCGTCACGGTCATTTCGGAACTATTAGGGGATCATTTGGGGACCTTTCCGGCATCATTTCTGGATAGTTTTTGGAATCCTTTCGGGATCCCGTCAGGGTCATTTCGGGGCTTTTCGGGATCATTTAAGGATGTCTTTCAGGATTCGTCCGGGAACCCGTCAGGGTAATTTCTGGACTTTTCCGAGACTATTTCGGGATCATTTTGGGACCTTCCCAAGATCATTTCTGGATGGATTTCGGGATTTGTCCGGGATGCCCTCAGGGTCATTTTGAGACTATTAGGCGAGCATTTGAGGACCGTTCCGGCATCACTTCTGGATGGTTTTCGGTATCCGTTCAGATTCCCGTCGGAATAATTGCGGGACTTTTTCGGGATCATTGGGGTCCCTTCCGACATCATTTCTGGATGGTTTTTGGGATTCGTCCGGCATCCCGTCGGGGTCATTTTGGGACTTTTTCTCGACTAATACGGGATCATTTGCGGGCCCTTTCGGTATCATTTCTGGATAGTTGTCGGGATCCGTTCGGGATCCCGTCAGGGTCTTTTCGGAACTATTGGGAGATCATTTGAGGACCTTTCCGGCATCATTTGTGGTTAGTTCTCGGGATCCTTTCCGGGTCCCATCAGGGTCATTTCGGGACTTTCTCGGCATCATTTAAGATTGGTTTTCAGGATTCGTCCGGGATCCGTCAGGGTAATTTCTGGACTTTTCCCAGACTATTTCGGGATAATTTTGGGACCCTCCCAAGATAATTTCTGGATGGATTTCGGGATCTGTCCGGGATACCGTCAGGGTAATTTTGGGACCATTAGGTGATCATTTGAGGACCTTTTCGGCATCACTTCTGTATGGTTTTCGGTATCCGCTCAGGATCACGTCGGAATTATTGCGGGACTTTTTCGGGATCATTTGGTGTCCCTTCCGGCATCATTTGTGGATGGTTTTTGGGATTCGTCCGGCATCCCGGCATTTCGGGACTTTTTCTCGACTAATACGGGATCATTTGCGGGCCCTTTCGGCATCATTTCTAGATAGTTGTCGGGATCCGTTCGGGATCCCGTCAGGGTCTTTTCGGAACTATTAGGTGATCATTTGAGGACATTTCCGGCATCATTTCTGGATAGTTTTCGGGATCCTTTCGGGGTCCAGTCAGAGTCATTTCGGGGCTTTTCCGAGACTATTTCGGGATCATTTTGGGACCTTCCCAAGATCATTTCTGGATGGATTTCGGGATTTGTCCGGGATGCCCTCAGGGTCATTTTGGGACTATTAGGTGAGCATTTGAGGACCGTTCCGGCACGACCTCTTCGAGCAATTACTCTTTAATAATTTTTACACATTATAACTTTACGTATACTGGCCTTCACCAATATCACATACTCAAGGGGTCAAATAAGTCGAGGGCTTACAAATTAAGCAGTGACACCCTCTGCCCCCTCCCCCCTTTATCTCCCACTCTGGTGTAAAATCTATAAATTGTTATAACTCAATATAAATTTTCACCTAAATCAATAGTTTTTGGTATCTGGCGCATACAGATCGAGTTCTAGACAATTTTGGAGGAACGATCAGTGGTCCTCTCCTTTTACTCCCGCCATCCGCCCTCCTTCAATTGTTTTTATTAGCACGCTTTTATTAGCTTTACCTGTATGTTTCTATGTAACTTTTCATTCGCTCCTACGCCTGCTGCCTTATTAACATGGTTTTATAATTAGCTTCACCTCATATGGAGACCCTTGCGGGGTCATTTCTGGACGGTTTTCGGGATTCGTCCGGGATCCCGCCGGGGTAATTTTGTGACTTTTTCGGGACTATTTCGGGATCATTTTGGGACCCTTCCGGGATCATTTCTGTATAGTTTTCGGGATCCGTCCGGGATCCCGTCGGGGTTATTTTGGGACATATTCGGGACTATTCCGGAATCATTTCGGGATTATTTCGCGATCATTTGGGGACCCTTCCGGCATCATTTCTGGATGGTTTTCGGGATCAGTCCGGGAACCCGTCGGGGTACTTTCGGGATCATTTGCGTGCCTTCGAGAGATAAATTCTTGATGGTTGCCGGGATCATTACGGGACTTTTTCGGGGTTATTTTGGGTCCCTTTAGGCATCATTTCTGGATGGTCTTCGAGATTCGTCCGGCATCCCGTCGGGGTCATTTCGGGACTTTTTCGCGACTAATACGGGATCATCTGGGGACCCTTTCGGCATCATTTCGGGATCCGTCCGGGATCTCGTCGGAGTAATTTGGGGACTTTTTCGGGATCATTTGGGGGCTCTTCCCGCATCATTTCTGGATGGTTTTCGGGATCCGTCCGAGATCTCGTCGGGGTCATTTGGGCACTTTTTCGGGATCATTTGGGGGCTCTTCCGGCATCATTTCTGGATCGTTTTCGGGATCCGTCCGGGATCCCGTCGGGGTGATTTCGGGACTTTTTAGCGACTAATACGGGTTCATTTGGGAACCCTTTCGGCATCATTTCTGGATGGTTTTCGGGATCCGTCTCGGATCTCGTCGGGGTCATTTGGGGACTTTTTAGGGATCATTTGGGGGCTCTTCCGGCATCATTTCTGGATGGTTTTCGGGATCCGTCCGGGATCTCGTCGGGATTATTTGGGGGCTCTTCCGGCATCATTTCTGGATGGTTTTCGGGATCCGTCCGAGATCTCGTCGGGGTCATTTGGGCACTTTTTCGGGATCATTTGGGGGCTCTTCCGGCATCATTTCTGGATCGTTTTCGGGATCCGTCCGGGATCCCGTCGGGGTCATTTCGGGACTTTTTCGCGACTAATACGGGATCATTTGGGAACCCTTTCGGCATCATTTCTGGATGGTTTTCGGGATCCGTCCGGGATCCCGTCGGGGTCATTTCGGGACTTTTTCGCGACTAATACGGGATCATTTGGGAGCCCTTTCGGCATGGTTTTCGGGATCCGTCCGGGATCCCATCAGGGTAATATCGGGACTATTAGGGGATCATTTGGGGACCTTTCCGGCATCATTTCTGGATAACTTTCGGAATCCGTCCGGGATGCCGACGAGGTCATTTCGGGACTATTTCGGGATCATTTGGGATACCTTCCCGCATCATTTCTGAATGGTTTTTGGGATTCGTCCGGGATCCCGTCGAGGTCATTTCGGGACTTTTTCTCAACTAATACGGGATCATTTGCGGACCCTTTCGGCATCATTTCTGGATAGTTGTCGGGATCCGTTCGGGATCCCGTCACGGTCATTTCGGGACTATTAGGGGATCATTTGAGGACCTTTCCGGCATCATTTCTGGATATTTTTCGGAATCCTTTCGGGATCCCGTCACGGTCATTTCGGGACTACTTCGGGATCATTTTGGGACCTTCCCAAGATCATTTCTGGATGGATTTCGGGATCTGTCCAGGATGCCGTCAGGGTCATTTTGGGACTATTAGGATCATTTGAGGACCTTTCCGGCATCACTTCTGGATGGTTTTCGGTATCCGTTCAGGATCCCGTCGGATTCATTGCGGGACTTTTTCGGGATTATTTGGGGTCCCTCCCAAGATCATTTCTGGATGGATTTCGGGACCTGTTGGGGATCCCGTCAGGGTCATTTAGGGATGCGTTCGAGATCCCGTCAAGGTCATTTCGGGACTTCTTCGGGACTATATCGGGATCGTTTCTGGATGGTTTACGGGATCCGTAAAGGGCCCCTTAAGGCTAATTTCGGGACTATCAGGTGATCATTTGAGGACCTTTCCGGCATCACTTCTGGATGATTTTCGGTATCCGTTCGGGATCCCGTCGGAATCAATGCGGGACTTTGTCGGAATAATTTGGGTTCCCTTCCGGCATTATTTCTGGATGGTTTTCGGGATTTGCTCGGGATCCCGTCGGGGTTATTACGGGACCTTTTCGGGGCTAATACGGGATCATTTGGGGATCCTCTAGGGGTCGTTTCGTGACTTTTTCTGTATTATTTCGGGATCATTTGGAGACCCTTCCGGCATAATTTCTTGATGGTTTGCCGGATCCATCAGGGTCGTTTCGGGACCATTTTGGGATCATTTGGGGACCCTTCTGAGATCATTTCTGGATCCGTCCGCGATGCCAGAGGAGCCATTTCGGGATTTTTTGTTACTTTTCCGGGATAGTTTTTGGACCCTTCCGGGATCATTTCTGGATCTGTGCGGGATCCCATTTGGGTCATTTCCGGACTATTTCGGGATCAATTTGGGACCCTTCCGGGTTCATTTCTGTATGGTTTTCGCGATCCGTCGTGGATCCCCTCGGAGCCATTTCGGAACTTTTTCTGGAGTATGTCGGGATAATTTAGGGACCCTTCCTGGATATTTTCTGGATGGTTTTTGAGATCCGCCCGGGAGCCCGTCATGGTCATTTCGGAACCTTTTCGGGATCATTTTGGAACACCTTCAGGGATCATTTCTGTGTGGTTCTCTGGATACGTCTAGAATCGTGTGGTTGTCATTTCTGGTTTTTTTGGGACTATTCCGGGAACTTTTGGAGACCCTTCCGGGGCATTTCTGGATGGTTTTCGGGATCCGTCCGCGATAGCGTGGGGGTCATTTCGTAGCTTTTTCTGGATAATTTCGGGATCATTTGGGATGCTATCAGGTTATCAACTCATTTAGTTATTTTTTTACTCAATTACAAAAATAAAATGAATTAGACAAAAAAAAAAAAATTTTTAAACAGATAACTTGATAAGTAGGCTAACGCGAATAGCCCATATATTTAAATTTCTCCTTGCGGACGGGGCCGCGGGTAAAGGCTAGTATATATTATAAATGGCAAAGTTTGGATGTGACGATGTTTGGATGTTTGTCCAGACGTTTGTCTTTGTGACTCAATCACGCAAGAACGGCTGGACCGATTTGGATGAAATTTTGCACACATATAACCAATAGTCTAGAAGGATCTACTAGCTATATATTTTTCAAAAGGGGGGAGGTCCCCGCCAAGGGGTCAAATAAGTCGAGGGCTTACAAAGTGAGCAGTGACACCCTCCGTCTCCCTCCCCCCTTCTCACCACCTCTGGTGTAAAATCTATAAATTGTTATAACTCAAAATAAATTTTCTCCAAAATCAAGAGTTTTTGGTATCTGGCACATACAGATCGAGATCTAAACAATTTTGGAAAAACGATAAGTGGACCTCTCCTTCTCCTCCCGCCATCCGCCCTCCTTCAGTTGTTTTTATTAGCACGCTTTTATTAGCTTTACCTGTATGTTTCAATGTAACTCTTCATTCGCTCCAACCCGCCTGCTGCCTTATTAACATGGTTAGGGTCGTATCGAAATCCTTCCGGGATCATTTCTGAATGGTTTTCGGGATCCGTCCAGGATCCCGCCGGGGTCATTTCGGGACTATTTCGAGACTTTTTCGGGATCGTTTTGGGACCCTTCCGGGATCATTTCTGTATAGTTTTCGGGATCCGTCCGGGATTCCGTCGGGGTATTTTCGGGATCATTTGCGTACCTTTGAGAGATAAATTCCTGATGGTTTCCGGGATAACTACGGCACCTTTCGGGGTTATTTTGGGTCCCCTCCGTAATCATTTCTGGATGGTTTTCGGGATCCGTCCGGGATCCCGTCAGGGTCATTTCGGGACTACTTCGGGATCATTTTGGGACCTTCCCAAGATCATTTCTGGATGGATTTCGGGATCTGTCCAGGATGCCGTCAGGGTCATTTTGGGACTATTAGGATCATTTGAGGACCTTTTCGGCATCACTTCTGGATGGTTTTCGGTATCCGTTCAGGATCCCGTCGGAATAATTGCGGGACTTTTTCGGGATCATTTGGGGTCCGGGGGTTTCCGGCATCATTTCTGTATGGTTTTTGGGATTCGTCCGGCATCCCGTCGGGGTCATTTCGGGACTTTTACTCAACTAATACGGGATAATTTGCGGGCCCTTTCTGTATCATTTCTGGATAGTTGTCCCGAACGGATCCCGTCAGGGTCTTTTCGGAACTATTAGGAGATCATTTGAGGATCTTTCCGGCATAATTTCTGGATAGTTTTCGGGATCCTTTCGGGGTCCCATCAGGGTCATTTCGGGACTTTTTCGGCAACATTTAAGATTGGTTTTCAGGATTCGTCCGGGATCCCGTCAGGGTAATTTCTGGACTTTTCCGAGACTATTTCGGGATCATTTTGGGACCCTCCCAAGATCATTTCTGGATGGATTTTGGGATATGTCCGGGATGCCGTCAGGATCATTTTGGGACTATTAGGTGATTATTTGAGGACCTTTCCGGCATCACTTCTACATGGTTTTCGGTATCCGTTCAGGATCCCGTCGGAATAATTGCGGGACTTTTTCGGGATCATCTGGGGTCCCTTCCGGCATCATTTCTGAATGGTTTTTGGGATTCATCCGGCATCCCGTCAGGGTCATTTCGGAACTTTTTCTCGACTAATACAGGATTATTTGCGGGCCCTTTCGGCATCATTTCTAGATAGTTATCGGGATCCGTTCGGGATTCCGTCAGTGTCTTTTCGGAACTATTAGGAGCTCATTTGAGGACCTTTCCGACATCATTTCTGGATAGTTTTCGGGATCCTTTCGGGGTCCCGTCAGGGTCATTTCGGGACTTTTTCGGGATCATTTAAGGATGGCTTTCAGGATTCGTCCGGGAACCCGTCAGGGTAATCTCTGGACTTTTCCGAGACTATTTCGGGATAATTTTGGGACCTTCCCAAGATCATTTCTGGGTGGATTTCGGGATCAGTCCGGGATGCCGTCAGGGTCATTTTGGGACTATTAGGTGATCATTTGAGGACCTTTCCGGCATCACTTCTGGATGGTTTTCGGTATCCGTTCAGGATCCCGTCGGATTCATTGCGGGACTTTTTCGGGATTATTTGGGGTCCCTCCCAAGATCATTTCTGGATGGATTTCGGGACCTGTTGGGGATCCCGTCAGGGTCATTTAGGGATGCGTTCGAGATCCCGTCAAGGTCATTTCGGGACTTCTTCGGGACTATATCGGGATCGTTTCTGGATGGTTTACGGGATCCGTAAAGGGCCCCTTAAGGCTAATTTCGGGACTATCAGGTGATCATTTGAGGACCTTTCCGGCATCACTTCTGGATGATTTTCGGTATCCGTTCGGGATCCCGTCGGAATCAATGCGGGACTTTGTCGGAATAATTTGGGTTCCCTTCCGGCATTATTTCTGGATGGTTTTCGGGATTTGCTCGGGATCCCGTCGGGGTTATTACGGGACCTTTTCGGGGCTAATACGGGATCATTTGGGGATCCTCTAGGGGTCGTTTCGTGACTTTTTCTGTATTATTTCGGGATCATTTGGGGACCCTTCCGGCATAATTTCTTGATGGTTTGCCGGATCCATCAGGGTCGTTTCGGGACCATTTTGGGATCATTTGGGGACCCTTCTGAGATCATTTCTGGATCCGTCCGCGATGCCAGAGGAGCCATTTCGGGATTTTTTGTTACTTTTCCGGGATAGTTTTTGGACCCTTCCGGGATCATTTCTGGATCTGTGCGGGATCCCATTTGGGTCATTTCCGGACTATTTTGGGATCAATTTGGGACCCTTCCGGGTTCATTTCTGTATGGTTTTCGCGATCCGTCGTGGATCCCCTCGGAGCCATTTCGGAACTTTTTCTGGAGTATGTCGGGCTAATTTAGGGACCCTTCCTGGATATTTTCTGGATGGTTTTTGAGATCCGCCCGGGAGCCCGTCATGGTCATTTCGGAACCTTTTCGGGATCATTTTGGAACACCTTCAGGGATCATTTCTGTGTGGTTCTCTGGATACGTCTAGAATCGTGTGGTTGTCATTTCTGGTTTTTTTGGGACTATTCCGGGAACTTTTGGAGACCCTTCCGGGGCATTTCTGGATGGTTTTCGGGATCCGTCCGCGATAGCGTGGGGGTCATTTCGTAGCTTTTTCTGGATAATTTCGGGATCATTTGGGATGCTATTAGGTTATCAACTCATTTAGTTATTTTTTTACTCAATTACAAAAATAAAATGAATTAGACAAAAAAAAAAAATGTTTAAACAGATAACTTGATAAGTAGGCTAACGCGAATAGCCCATATATTTAAATTTCTCCTTGCGGACGGGGCCGCGGGTAAAGGCTAGTATATATTATAAATGCCAAAGTTTGGATGTGACGATGTTTGGATGTTTGTCCAGACGTTTGTCTTTGTGACTCAATCACGCAAGAACGGCTGGACCGATTTGGATGAAATTTTGCACACATATAACCAATAGTCTAGAAGGATCTACTAGCTATATATTTTTCAAAAGGGGGGAGGTCCCCGCCAAGGGGTCAAATAAGTCGAGGGCTTACAAAGTGAGCAGTGACACCCTCCGTCTCCCTCCCCCCTTCTTACCACCTCTGGTGTAAAATCTATAAATTGTTATAACTCAAAATAAATTTTCTCCAAAATCAAGAGTTTTTGGTATCTGGCACATACAGATCGAGATCTAAACAATTTTGGAAAAACGATAAGTGGTCCTCTCCTTCTCCTCCCGCCATCCGCCCTCCTTCAGTTGTTTTTATTAGCACGCTTTTATTAGCTTTACCTGTATGTTTCAATGTAACTCTTCATTCGCTCCAACCCGCCTGCTGCCTTATTAACATGGTTAGGGTCGTATCGAAATCCTTCCGGGATCATTTCTGAATGGTTTTCGGGATCCGTCCAGGATCCCGCCGGGGTCATTTCGGGACTTTTTCGGGACTATTTCGAGACTTTTTCGGGATCGTTTTGGGACCCTTCCGGGATCATTTCTGTATAGTTTTCGGGATCCGTCCGGGATTCCGTCGGGGTATTTTCGGGATCATTTGCGTACCTTTGAGAGATAAATTCCTGATGGTTTCCGGGATAACTACGGCACCTTTCGGGGTTATTTTGGGTCCCCTCCGTAATCATTTCTGGATGGTTTTCGGGATCCGTCCGGGATCCCGTCAGGGTCATTTCGGGACTATTAGGTGATCATTTGAAAACCTTTCCGGCATCATTTCTGGATGGTTTTCGGTATCCATTCGTGATCCCGTCGGGGTCATTTCGGGACTTTTTCGGGATCATTTAAGCGTGGTTTTCAGGATTCGGCCGGGATCCCGTCAGGGTAATTTGTGGACTTTTCCGAGACCATTTCGGGATCATTTTGGGCCAAGATCATTCCTGGATGGATTTCGGGATCTGTCCGGGATCCCGTCGTGGTCAGTTAGGGATCCGTTTGAGGTCCCGTTAGGGACATTTCGGGACTTCTAAGAGGCTATTTCAGGATCATTTCTGGATGGTTTTCGGAAACCTTTCGGGATCCCGTCGGGTTAATTTCGGGACTTTTTCGGGGCTAATACGGGATCATTTGGGGCCCCTCCGGCATAACTTCTGGATGTATTTTGGGATCTGTAGGGGAACCCATCAGGGTAATTTCGTGACTTTTTCGGGACTATTTCGGGATCATTTGGGGACCCTTTAGGGATCATTCCATGACTTTTTCTATATTATTTCGGGAGCATTTGGGGACCCTTCCGGCATCAATTCTTGATCGTTTGCCGGATCCATCAGGGTCATTTCGGGACCATATTGGGATCATTTGGGGACCGTTCCGAGGTCATTTCTGGATCCGTACAGGATGCCGTACGAGTCATTTTGAGATTTTTTTGTTACTTTTTCGGGATAGTTATGGAACCCTTCCTGGATTACATCTGGATCCGTGCGGGATCCTATCGGGGCCATTTTCGGACTATTTCGGGATCATTTTGGGACCCTTCCGGAATCATTTCTCTATGGCTTTCGCGATCCGTGGTGGATCCGTCGGGATCATTTCGGAACTTTTTCTGGATAATTTAGGAACCCTTCCTGGATGGTTTTTGAGATCCGTCCGGGAGCCCGCCATTGTAATTTCGGAACTTTTTCGGGACTATTTCGGGATCACTTTGGAACCCTTCAGGGATCATTTCTGTGTGGTTCTCTGGATAAGTCTGGAATCGTGTCGTTTTCACTTCGGGTTTTTTTGGGACTATTACGGGAACTTTTGGAGACCCTTCCGGGGCGTTTCTGGATGGTTTTCGGGATCCGTCCACGATAGCGTCGAGATCATTTCGTGGCTTTTTCTGGATAATTTCGGGATCATATCAGGTTATCAGCTCATTTAATTCTTTTTTTTACTCAATTACAAAAATAAAATGCATTAGACAGAAAAAATTTTTTAAGCAGGCTAACGTGAATAGCCCATATATCTCATTTTCTCTTTGCGGACGGGGCCGCGGGTAAAGGCTAGTATATATATATATGCATACTTTCGATCATGGAGGATAATCCGCTATCCCGGCATTTAGTATCCAAATTTTCGGGAGCCCTAATATACATAGCGAACAATGTACCTAATCTCGTACATACATTTGTTGTATGCCTGCCGTGTTTTCCAATCTTCCCTTTACCTATTGAATTCTATCATTTGTGTTTATGCGTATGTTCTCTGTCGCTTGTTTCTGGTGGTGCGTTGGCCTCGCTTGATGCTTTCGATTTCTGCTTACGGCGTGCGTTGGTGTGTCGTATGCTCGTGTGTAAGTATGTATAGAAAAGTTCTAATTAGTAGCGGCGCTTATTTTGGCGACTTTTGCTGCTGATCTTCGTTTATACAAATTATTATGTATGTTGTATTTGTAGCTGAGTGCATTGGATGCGCAAAGGATTGGTTGACCGGCGCCATTTTATGTTTTTGTGCGTTTCCACTTCCCTTCCAAATGTGTAATTAGTGTATGTTAGCGTGACCTATATTTGAAATTTATGTGGGCGAAAAACGTAAATATTTTGCTTGCGTGCAAAAGTGCGCAAGTCTGGTTTGTCCTTCAATTTAGTAAATAATAATTCAATATACAACCGCATATATGTATTTTGACGAGTAATTCATAAAGATATAATTCATGTCATAGTAATGTATAAGTGTTAAATTCAGAGTTAAATTCAATCATTGTATAACATGTATGTAAAAAATGAAAAAATAGGTATATGTTGTGAGGGTACAAAACCCTCGGTTTTGGGGTCCTCACAGTGGTATTAAAGTAAAATTGTTATTTTTGTCAATTTTCTTTACCTTATATTTTATTTATATCTACTGTCTAGCTTATGGCTAGCTTCTTCTGTAACTAATGCTAGGTCACCTATTTTTATTTCCTTACTGGTGCTACTTTTATCATAATTAACTTTTTGTTTTTCTTTAGCTTCTTTCACTAATTTGGATTTTTCGCAAATATAAGCTCGTAAGGGCAATACCCGGGTACGGTCGATGGGGTCGTGTTGTAGCAGTACGCGAAATACTTGAGGTATTCATCCTAATCATCTTTGTCACTGGATATGTATGAACGTACATATTCGTTGAATGTTCTATTACTGCGTTCTACGGTGCCCAAAATTTGATGATGGTATGGTGTTGAGGTTTTATGCTCAATTTTTAACACTTTGCATAGTTCTTCGAATAAGCAATTTTTGTATTCGGTTCCCATGTCTGTTAGGATTGTTTTCATGCAACCATAAATCAGAATGAAGTGTTCGAATACAGCTTTAGCTACTGTTATCGCGTGTTTGCTCGGAACTGGAATTGCTACTAAATATTTGGTGAGATCGCATATGATGGTCACTGCGTATTCGTTTCCATTTATCGATTTCGGTAATGATCCGACCGTATCGATCTGTACTATATCAAAAGCCTTCGGAGGTGTCTCCGTTATTGTCATTGGTTCCTTTATATGCTTATTTATTTTATTTTTCTTGCAGTGGATGCAGTTATTTACGTATTTCTTTATGTCGCCTCGCATATTTTTCCAGCTATAGCTTTGTTTGATTTTATTTATCATACGATTTATTCCTGGGTGGCCACCACAAATAGGATCGTCATGATATTTTTGTAGAATTTCTTTAATTTTGCCGGGATTAGTCACGTACATAGCCTCTGGGGTTAGTGCAGTTGTTAGTTTTTTGAGAACCCTATTTCCTATTTCAATAAATTTGCCTACTCGAGTATAATTACTTTTAAACATTTTGTCCCCTAAGGACAACTTTATCCTTTCAAGTCCTAAATTGGCGGCTTCTTTCTCGAGCCTGATAAAAAATTGTCCTAAGTCAATTTTATCATCTACAATTAGGTTGCTTGTGTTTATACTGCTACAAATTTTCTTTCCCTTTTTGAAATATAATTTCGGAGGATTGAAAATGAGCCTGACATGTCTTATTACTTCAAATTTATTTAGCGCTTCATATATTTTGAGTTTCTCTGTGTGACTTCCTTCAGTTTTTACAATATTTTTGATATCTTTAGCTGCTGATCTAGTTGTGACTTTCATTATTTTGCATGCTTCCACTGACATTTCTTTTAAGTTTGTAATGTTAATGCGGGACAATGCGTCCGCTACATGATTTTCTTTTCCAGCAATGTACTCAACTTCGAAATCGTATTCTTCTAACTCAAGTCTTACTCTTGTTAACTTAGACAAAGGACTTTTCATCGAGAAAAGGTATGTTAAAGGACGATGGTCGGTTTTAAACGTATGGTCTGAAGAAGGTTATGGCCCAATGGATTGCTGCTAATTCTTTTTCTATTGTAGCTTTGTTTATTTCACCTTTTGTGAATGATCTAGAGGCGTAAGCAATTGGTAACTGTTTGCCATCGTGCTCTTGGCTAAGGACTGCTCCGCAAGCATACCCACTAGCGTCTGTTGTTATGCAGAATTCTTTATTAAAGTGGGGGTATTGCAAAAGTTGTGTGCTGATTAATGCTTCCTTTAACTAGTCTGGGTGTAATTCTATTTGATGAAAACCTGACATAAGGTTTAGGCATGAAAAATATTTTGCTCTTCCAAGTTGGTCTAAAATATCATCGATTCTTGGAAGTGGGAATTTTTCCGCTGTTAGTTTTTTGTTAACTTGTCTGTAGTCAACTACCAGTCTCCATCTCTATTCTGTATTACCTGGTAATGATTTTTTAGGTACCAGTAAAATTGGACTGTTGTATTCTGATATTGAAAGTTCTATAATGTCATCTTCAATCAATCTATTAACCTGTTTACTTATTTCTCTTTTTTGTGTGTCGGGTAATCTATAGTTTTTTATGTATACTGGTGTGTCATCTTTCATGTGTAGTTTTTGTTTATAAAAATTATTAGTGGAAATTGGTTCTGTTTCTAGTGAAAAAATGGGAAATTTTTGGTTAATCTTTTTAATTTTTCTGTGTCATTACTCTTGTGTTTTTGTTTTAATTAAATTATAGTCATCTAAATTTTCAGTATGTATTTGGTAATTTTGAATAGTTGTATTTTTATGTGTGGTGTTAATAATTCTGACGAAAGTTTGATCTTTATTTGTGATTGTGTTTGCTACAAAAATGCCTTCAGCCAGTTGTTGATGGGGTATGAATATGGATTTATTATCAGTGTTTACTGTTACCTGTCTAATGACTTCAGATCTAGCAGGGATTGTAATTGTGTTAGCAGTTAGGTTATTTGTTAGACACATTGTGATGGTTTGGGAAAAATCATATGATCTTAGGATTAGTTTATCCTCTGTTTTGCCATAATCTAGAATACAAATATATTTCTTTATAAAATCCAAAACTATTATTCCATCGCACGGTATTGGAAAGTCATCTTCTACTACGTGAAATTTATGATAAATTAGAAGGTCATTGCCTTTTAAATCAGCTTTGATTGTGCCTAATGTACTGGTTATACCTTGACCAATGCCCTTTAAGTTTGCGATTTGCTTTGTATTTATTTTTGTATTTGATATTAGAGAAATCAATCGAAAAATCAATTGTACAACGAATAACGGGACATTCATATGGCTTAGCAGCTAAAGGCATCAGCCTTTGCACTGATATGAATGTTGGAGATTCGAGTCCAACGCTCAGCTCCCGAAAAGCTAGCTGATGAAGAAGTGAAATTCAGAAACATGTCCTAGTAACCATCGCCGTTTGTAAACTTACAATTTTTCTCTAATATCAATTACAAAAACCATTGTATAAAGCAATATAAACAAAGCTCGCTAATTAAATACATATGATTTTATTTTTGTATGATTAATTATTTGATTCTTTTTAGTAATGGAGATATCAGCTCCTGTGTCTACTAAGAAATTTGAAATTGAGTTATTTAAAGATTTTTTTGCAGATATATAACTATTTAAGTGTAGATTTATTACACATATTTTCCTATCTACTGATTTTGAAGTGGAGTTTCCTGGTTTTCCTGCTGATTACAGCTACGTACATTGCGTGTCTGATTGCGTATTTGATTATAGGGTCTATTTTGGTTTTGCAATCTTCCTTGAGGATTATTATTATTGTTAGTATTCGCTCTAAAGTTATTGTTATATCTTGGCTGTGGTCTAAATCTCCTACCTCGGTAACATCCATAGGTGTTAACTTGGTAACCTCCACCGAAATTACTTCGGTATTGGTTTTGTTGACGTATATTTAAAATTGTGTTCGAGCTGCCTGTGATTTCCGTGCAGCTGTTTGTGAACTTTGAGATTGCGTCGTTCATTGTTGTGAACGTTCCCGCCTGCATAATCATTTTCATTCAATGGAACAGTTCTTAAACATACATAGCTGTGGCTGCTGCTTGTGTAGCATATCTCGTTGCCAAGTCTGGGTTTAATCCGTCCGAGATATAGGCTCCCTCCTAGCTATCTTTTCCATTTCTGCAGTATACTGGTTTGCAGTTTTGCTGCGCTGTTGGATATTTAGTAGTTTTGCTATCAAAACTTCTACTGATTCGCCTTTTATTGCTGTTCTTAATTTTAATTTTATTTGTTCAATTGTAGTTTCGGTGCTAATAAAATTTCATGCGGTGCCCTTTAGCTTGGTCTTTATCATGGTTATCGCTAAAGCTTCAATGTTGTCCTTGATTTGGTCTAGAATATCAAGAGCATCTAAGAAACTATGCAAATTTTCAGGCTTGCCATCGAACTCTGGTAGCACTGATGAGGCAGTTTTGATAAATTCTACTACTGTTTGGGCCATTGTGACTTTTATTAAGGGTATATGTAGTGGTTTATGTTCTTCCCCTGATGAAGCTTGACTCAATGATGGTGAAAGGGTTCGGTTTCTTGAAGGTTCGGTTTGAACGGAGTTAAAGTCAATTTGGAAACTTTCTTCTATTGTAGTTGGTATGGGGATTTCGATGTTATATCTTGCTAATGAATATACTAATTTATCCCGTACTGTTTAAAAAATTTGTTGAGCCTACTTTTGGTGATCGTTAGTAAGTATGTGACTTACTTTACTGATCAACTCTTTTATAACATTTAAGGCTTCTAAAATTATGTTCAAGTGTTTTACTATCGTTTCTGTTTTTATGGTAATATTTTTGTTTATGCACTTGTATGATTTATCGGCTTTTAATTTTTCTTCTGTTAATTTATTATGGATTTCTTGCCATGTATTCATTTCTCTTTGAAATTTCCTTTAAACTCTTTGTACATTATTCAATTGTCTCCATTTGTTTTTTATATAATTTTTTATTAGAATTGCAATTGCGAAAATCAAAAATGTAGTTACACAAACAAAAGTAGTTAACTATTTATCAGAGATTTCTTCTTTATTTTCTATAATTGCTTTTGGTTCGTAATTGACCAATTTATTTTCGAGATTGTTTTCTGTATTTTCCTTCCAACTTCGTATCCTACAATACATATTTAATATGGGTTTCCACCATGCCATTTTTAAAAATTAATGAAGAAAATTTGTATTAAATTTTTATTTATTTTTTTATTTGTCAACCAATATATGACTTAGTATTATGTTTTAATTCTAAAATTTGTAATTTTGTTTTCTTTTAAAAATTTATTTTTCATTTTGGAATACCATTCGTAACATCCTAGCTGTTTCTTCTTCCCTTGTTGTAGGGTTTTTCACATGTTCTATTGTAGGTTCCCTCTGCATACCTATTTTCTTCCAAAATGGTTTTAACCATCGAAGCTCTTTTTCATAATCTACCTTTCCCTTATCTATAATTACTTTATCTTCCCATGCAATGGGGTATTCCCAGTGTTTAGCTGGCATTCCAATTTACTCAAAAAGTTATATCTATTTTTTGTTTCTCAGTTCTCTAATTTTCTTTTTTTATTTTTAACCTATCCTCGGTATTTGGTGTTAAATTTAATTGCTTAAAGGTCTCAGCTATCTCTTTCGTTATTTTAAATTGTTTATCTCCCCGTTTTCTTTTTCGGATTTTTGGGGTAGGTATTTTGGGTATTTCTTCCGTTTTTATGGACTGGTTCCGTCGCCAATACTCTTCTATAGTAATTGGAGTCGGACCTTGTTTAGTGGTGTTACGGGTTTTAAGAACTTCCTCAGAAATTTTTATGAATTCTCTTATAGTGTCTTCACACTTTTTAAAAATTCTGTGAAATTCTTCTTCCGTTTCTCTTTCTTGCATACTAGAGAGATAACTGAGCTTCTTCATTATTTTTTTTTCAAATAAAAAAAAATTTCTGTTCAACGTTTAACGCATATGTTCTTCCTATTTCTATTTTATTAAATTTTTTTTACAACGAATCTTTTCTTCATATTAATTATTTTCAATTCCTACTTAGAGAGAGAAAAAAAATCCTAACCAAAAACTTTCGTTTTTGCTCATAGTGAACAAACTTCACCTGGCCTTTCTTCGCTACACTCCACAGTCGGGAATAAAAAAAGTTTAATAGGTTTTTTTCGAAAACGTTATAAATTCACTAATTTTATTACTTTAATTGTTATAAATTAATTTCAAACTTCAACTTTTTACTTCTTAAAAACTCAAAGCCAATAAAAATAAAAATAAATTTAAGGCGCGATAACCTCCGAAGAGATCTAAGGCCGAGCTTCTCTTCCAATTTGCGTCGTGCTCCTCTTGATTTTTCCCTACAAATTGGCCGGACGGAACCTACATGTTTTATGCCAACTCCGAACGGCATCTTCAAGGCAGATGAATTTTCACTGAGAGCTTTTCATGGCAGAAATACACCCGGAGCGCATGCCAAACACTGCCGAAGGGCGACCCCGCTTAGAAAAATTTTCTTGTAATTGAAAAATCTTATTTCTAAAATTTTGATGTTGCTTTGCCCGGGGTGCGAACCCAGGGCATACGGTGTGATAGGCGGAGCACTCTGCCATCACACCACGGTGGCCTCAAAGCCAATAGGGATAGAAATATTCAAAATAAGTACATAGATATGCAAAGTATTGAGCGCGTCTGCGATTGCCAGTTAATAATGCTTGACTGTTGGTCGGTTGCCGTTTTGTTGATGGCGATGGCCCTTCGTGGGTGTTGGCACCTTCCAATTCGCCGCGCACGGCCGCGCGTAAGGATGGCGCGCACCGCCGTCTAATTAGGGATGTAGGCGGCTTAAACATCCTGCCCGCCCTGCAGGGAGGTGCTAGTGAGCACCTTCTGCAGTTCCTGCAGGGCGCGGATGGTCGTATCGAAGGCGCGACTGGTGTTGCGCCGTTTGCAGGCCTTGTGAAGTGCGCGCGATCGTGCGCTTGGCCGTCCGCTCCGTTTTGGGGGTTGCCGCGGGTTTGGTTGCCGGGTGCGCCTTTTGTGCCCTACAGGCGCAGGTAGACTTCTTCTCTCTTTTCTTCTTCGCTGATTTTGGTTTTCGTGGTACTCCCCCTTTTTTTAAAGTTGGGGCTTTGTGCTCCCCTCGTCGTCCTTTTGGCCCCTCGTGTAGGAGGGTGTGATGCGCCAGACCGCAAATTTTGCACGACCCTCGGGAGTCGCATTCACCCGTTGTATGTGTGAGGGATAAGCAATTGTAACAATAACACTGTGCCCTGGCCACTGTTGCACGCTGCGGTGGCCGCATCGCCTTAAAACCCGGGCAGATCCGCAGTGCGTGGTAGCGGTGGCAGAGCCAACACTGAAGGCAGTTGTCGGTCTCTGCCGTGGGAGCCAGTGGATATGCTGGTCGAGATGCCATGATGGTGTCGTCCCAAAGGTACCAGAGCAGACAGAGAAACGAGAAGTAGTAGGATACAGCGGATGATAAACGGAAATTTAATTATACAGGGGAAACGTATATAAGTTAGAGTGCTGTGCTCAAAAAGTGCTACATTGGAAGGAAGCACAGTTTAACTAAGGGGCGCTTGACAAGCCCATTTTGGGTGTGAACCTCTACAACCCGGGCATGGTTGTCAGGGCCGAGGCGAACGTTCTCGATTCGTCCCAGACGCCACTCGGTGGGTGGGAGCGAATCTTCTTTAATTACGACGAGGTCGCCTGGTTGAGGATTTCGGTGTGGCGTTTGCCATTTATAGCGCTTCTGAAGGTCCTTTAGATAATCCTCTTTCCAGCGTCGACTGAATTGGGGATGAAGCGATTTGAGTTTTCCCATCGATTTATCCAGGAGAGGTCTTCCGCGTTTGGCTCAGGAATGGCTAATAGCGGTGCACCTCGAAGGAAGTTACCCGGAGTGAGCGCTGTGAAGTCAGCTGGGTCCTGGGATAGTGAGGTTAGAGGCCTCGAATTGAGAACTGCTTCAATACGCACCAACAGCTTTGTGAATTCTTCGAATGTAAACTTGTCGGATGCAGCGGTTTTTTTGAAGTGGGTTTTAAAACTTTTTACTGCGGATTCCCACAAGCCGCCCATATGAGGGCCGCTGGGTGGAATATACTGCCAGTTTATTCCCTGGGGGGCATATTTCTGCACAATGTCCGCAGAGCATTCGTTAAGAAATTTAACGAAGTCGCGTTCGAGTCCGCGCTGAGCGCCAATGAACGTTTTACCATTGTCGCTCATAATTTTTGAGGGATAACCTCGTCTGCCAACGAATCGGGCGAATGCTGCTCGAAAGGCTTCAGTAGTAAGGTCCGAGCATAGCTGGAGGTGTACTGCCTTTGTGGAAAAATAGACGAATACAGCCACGTACCCTTTTATGATAGTGGTCGGCCTCAGAACCGATGCTTTTATTTGGAATGGACCTGCAATGTCTACTCCTGTTGTGGAAAAGGGGAGTGAGAAATTGCAGCGCTCAGGTGGTAGAGCTGCCATTATTTGCGTGCGCGTTTTCTGTTTGAAAAGCGTGCAAGATTTGCATTGAAAAATGCATTTCTTTATAAGAGGCTTTAGTTTTGGTACGTAGTACGCTTGCCTCACCCTTTGGAGCATTAACCGCATTTCTGCATGAAGAAGCAGGCGGTGTAAAAACTCCAGATACAACTGGCAGAGCCTTGAATCCGGAGGAAGGATTACTGGATGCTTCTCGTTGTACTGCATTGTAGAATGTTCCAATCTCCGACCGATACGTAGGAGCCCGTATCCATCCAGAAATGGGTGAAGAGCCAGAAGGGAACTCTTTTTGCTTATTGGCATATTGTTTTGCAAGGCGCTCTTTTCCGCCCCGAAATGACGATATTGTGCCATTGCCACTAGCCGCGTTTTCACATGTTGCAACTCTTTGTACGCCAGATGGGGATTATGTGTTTTTTCCACCGATTTGGATTTGTTGCAGGCATGGTTCGCAAAGCGGAAAACGTATGCAATCACACGGAGAGCTCGAGAGTATGACGAGAAACGTTGAAGAATATCGTCGTCTTCCTCGAGTGAGTGATATGCGTCGACCTTGTGTTTCTCGGGTGGAGGGGCGCTACCTGCTTTCGGCTTTGGCCATGCCGAAATGTGGCAAGAAAGCCATTGTGGTCCGTGCCACCAAAGTGAAGAGCCTATCAAATCATGCGGCTTGCAACCACGTGTGCCAAGATCAGCAGTGTTGTCTTGGCTAGATACATGGCGCCAGGTGCCGCTGGGAAGATATTCTCGAATTTGAGAGGTACGGTTGGCCATATAAGTCTTCCAGGTCGATGGAGATTTTTCTACCCAGGCTAGTACAATCTCAGAATCTGTTTTTATGGGGGCAACTTTGCCTTTCGCAACCAAAAGAGAAGATTTTATTTGGTTGCCCACATGTGTGCGGATGTAAATCGCTGCGCAATATGCTTTTTCCGAGGCATCACAGAACCCGTGGATTTGGGTGTCTTGCCCTGGAACGACATTAACCCATCGAGGGATTTCGATGTGGCAAATGGCTGGCAGATTTTCTGCGAAATGTTGCCATTTTGATAATGTTGCGGGCTTGGCGCTTTCATCCCAATCGCTGCCATCCATCCAGATTTCTTGGAGAAGCATCTTGGCCCGGATCATAACTGGCGACAGCCATCCTGCCGGGTCAAAAAGTTTTGCAACAGAAGATAGAATTTGTCGCTTTGTGACCGCATTTTGGGTATGTTCCAGCAGCATGGTGTATGAAAATTTATCCGTGAGCGCGTTCCATCGAATGCCAAGAGTTTCGGTATTGGAAGTGCTCTCAAATTTTAAGAAGTTGGAGTCTAGAAGATCCTCCTTCGGAAACTGTTCTAATATGGCCGGGTGATTAGCCGTTAGTTTCTTTAGTATGAAACCAGCTGATTTTAGGGCGTTTATCACTTGAACGAGTGATTCAGTGGCGTTACCGATGGTATGACTTCCGGATAGGATGCCGTCGACATACGTTTGCGTCTTGAGAATTGTTGCAGCCAACGGGAATGTCGCTTTCGTGTCATCGGATAGTTGATGCAACGTACGAATAGCGAGATATGGTGCACAATTGACGCCGAATGTAACCGTTTTTAGATTGAAATCGCTAACCTTGGAGTTGGCCGATTTGCGAAATAAAATTCGCTGAAAATCTTTTTCGTCCTCGTGTATGAGGATCTGACGGTACATTTTTTCAACGTCTCCATTGAACACATACCTATGCATGCGCCACTGTAAAATTAGTAGCATGAGATCTGGTTGGAGAGTTGGACCAGTGTATAGCACGTCATTCAGGGATTTTCCTGACCCAGATTTTTTAGAGGCGTTGAAAACCACACGAACTTTGGTGGTGACCTTATCTGGTTTGACTACCGCATGATGTGGCAAGTAAAATGAGAAGACCTTGCCATTCGAAGTTATTTCGCATGGGTCGGTGGATTCCATTAGATCAAGGTCGAGATATTATTGCAACACATTTTTGTACATTGTACCTAACTCCCCCTTTTTCTGAAGCGATCGCTCCATGCTGATAAACAGAGCAGCCGGCGGGATTTGCTGAGGGAAAGTTTTTCAGGAAACTCTTCCTTGAATGGAAGTCGCACAATGAATCGACCGTTTGGTGCACGTGTCGTGGTTGTTGCATATATCTGCTCACACGCTTGATCGTCAGGGGATATCTGTGGAGTTGTGGAATTTCCTCCTCTTCCCAAAATTTTCTCAGTTGAGAACTGAGTGTCTCGTTTGACGCTTGGACTTGCGTCGAGAATGACACAACATTTTCAGTTATTGGACCACTGAGAATCCAACCAAAAATGGTTTGTTCCGCAAGTATGCTACCGCACACCTTTTTTATACCTTCCAGCAGAATTTGTGGAAGTATGTCGCTGCCAATGACTATGTCAGTCTGACCCGGTATGTGGCAACTGGGATCAGCGACTCAAGGAGTTTAAACTGCTGCCAGATTTTGTGATTAAGGGTGGATGTTGGCAGATTTTTTGTCAGTTGCGGCAACAAAATGTCATGAGCCTTTATCGTTTTCATGACCTTGGATGCAACCAGTGTCAAAGGACAAAGCTTGGAGGACTTTTGTACGACTTGCCCACCCATCCCAGAGATTTCGAAACTTGATTGTTCGAATGGAAGTTTCAACCGTTTTTGAACTTTCGAGGAAATGAAAGTGCTTTCCGAGCCCTGATCAATCAGGGCTCTCAGTAGAAATAATTCCCCTTCGTGTCCGACTGCGACCATAGCAGTAGGAAGGAGAATTTGGTTACCATTGGCTGCATGCAATGATTGAACCGGTGCTTGTTTTGAACAACACGGTAGCTCGCTAGAATCGGTGCTATTCTGCGTTTGTCGAACGGGAGGTGTTGACTCAGCAGTTGTGTGCTGCACGTTTGGTGCATGCGTTCGCGGGGTGGAACGTGGAGCTTGTGGGCTCGCATGCAACAGCGTGTGATGCCGTTGATGACATGTCGAACACGACCACTTGCTCGTGCACACATTGATGATATGAGTGCAGCTAAGGCAGTTTGTACACAGCTTAGCTTGTTTTGCGAATTGTGTCCGGTTTTGCACAGACATTCGCTTGAATCGTGGACAGAATCTAATAAGGTGCGGGGAGTTGCAACATTGGCAAGTTTCCTTTTTAAATTCTGCCACAAGGGTTTGTGCCCTGTTGAAGGACCTGTTTTGCGCAGAATTTTGATGAGCGACTGGTTTTTGTTCGCTTGGTTGAAGCCTATTGACCCTTTCAACGACTTCGTATCTCGAGGTGAGAAAGTCGTTCATTTGTGACTATGAGGGTAGATCTCTTCGAGAAGGGAGAGATTGTTCCCAAAGTGACAGGGTTGTTTCGGGGAGCTTTGATGAACAAATGCACACCAGAATTGGATCCCAACTGTCTGTCGCAACTCCTTGGGAGTGAAGGACGGATAGGCAGTTGTTGATTGTATTTTGCAATTTCTGAAGTTGCTCACTGTTTTCGGATGGAATAGTGGCAAGAGTCAGTAAGGATTTGATCTGGTTGTCAACCAGGATCCGCTTGTTTTCGTATCGTGACCGTAAAGCTTCCCAGGCAAGGTCACAGCTATCATCGCTCAACGCTTATTGCTTGACGATGGAGCCGGCTTTGCTTGCGTTTTGTACCGGAGATGGTACAATTTCTGAGCACGGGAGAGCCTTGGGTGGTTAATGTACACCGATGTGAACATGTCACGAAAAGCGGGCCTTTCTTCATAGCCACCATAAAAGGTCTCCGTGTTGCATGCTGGGACTGTTAGGTAAATATTTGCCTCAGCCGGTGGTTGTTCCACGCGGGGTGGTGGACTCGGCGTTGCCATCATTTTGATCAACGAAAGTTGATCGGCAATCTTTGCTTTTGTCATTTCATACGTATCAAGGCAGGCGCATTGTTGCCTTGTACTGAACTCTTGAAGTCTTCAGGGAAACTTTCGTCTGGTTTCGAAAATACCAGATCGTAAACCGATTGAAGCCGTGCCCAATAATCATCTAGTGATTTGTCCTTTATCATGTGATACGATTCAGTGTAATCTTGAATCGGTGCTTCGTTAAATTTTGCACAGTATCTCATCAGATTGTCACTTTCCGCGATGAACTTTTGCGCGGATGGGTCAACTGATTTGGATTTCCGGCGGGGGGATGTTGACCTTTCCTTGGCCGTTTCTTCCTTTGGGCCACCTTTTGGTTTTGTCCCGGTTTCGGACGTTCTTGGGGGACTGAGAGGCATTTTTTTGCAAACTTTTGGGTTTTCACCAAAAAAACCGAATAACCGCTCAGAGAACGTTCGCAAAATTCGAAGATGGAAAACTCTTCGTGCCACAGAAATTTAAAAAAGGGAATTTAAATTGGTGGCGGTGTTTGTGTTTTTTTTTTTTTTTTTGAAAAATAGAGCCAAGCACGGACAACGGGACGTTCCTTAAATGATTTAAATCCGCGAAATTCGGAATTTAGTAGGATGTATATTGTTTTGTAAAAACAAAAATTATAAAATTTAAAAAAAATCACAAGCACTTTTCACTAATATATACGTGTAAATATACGTGTGGAAATAAACGTGTATTTGTAAATTACTGGTATATATAGGTATGTATATATTAGAAAATAATAATACTTCGAGGTTTGTAGGGATATTTTTTGAAAAGTTCCTATAGGGACGAAAATATCTCAAACTTGGTTTTGTACGCCAGAATAAGTACAAATGTACGTGCGCAATATACAAACGTATGTATATAAGTTTGTGTGTGCGAACGTATGCACGTGAATCAGATGAGCTTCTCTGTTTATGTTTACAAACGGAAGATTCGCTTCTTCGTCGCTTTAATGTCGCGTTTCTTTTGTAAAGCTGAGTGCCCTTGATTGCACTGTTGGGAGATTGGATCAAAGAAAGATGAAAAAATTGCAAATCTGAGAGAGGTTGAGAAATTCGATCAACAGTACACAACTCTCTTTGCTAATGTAGCTATACGTGCTGGGAGAATGTCGCTGGAAGAGCGACTTGAACGTGTGAGTAAACACGTATGATCTTCCCTTAGTGGAGAAGTACGAATGCTGGAAAAGCAACTTAAAATTATTTGTACATGTATGTTAGTATGTACATACGTATGAATATTATACTTTTCTATATGCTGCGAAGCAGAAAGAATGATTTGGAAGTTGAACTGTATCGCCAAGTTCAACGCTCTGTGCGAACAACGGGGTAAACTCAGCTGTAGAAATTTTCGCAGGTGTTGTTCTTGCACAGTGGGTTTGAGTAGGCAAGTAAACTGCAATTTTTTGTTGGTTAAATACCACTAGAAATATGTATACATACATATATATAATTGGCGGATTTTGCCTATTGGTATAGCGGAATATTTTCTACCAATTTTTGGCTGCAAAACGTTTGCAGTAAAACCAACGCTAAGAAAATTTCCGCAATATTCATGTATATATGTGGATATATATATATATGTTTTTGCAGTTTACAAAAATAATATAACTTTTGTGGAAAAAAGTTGTATTATTTTCTATGTTTTTATGAAAAATAAAAAAAAATGCCTACTCACCGATTCCTGTATTCTGTTCCTTATGGGGTTGTTGTTGCTGCCTGGTCGCTTGTTGTTGATTCTGCTTAGCTGGCTGTTGTTGCTGCTGCTTGGCTGCTGGGTGGGTAAAGATGATTTTGGTGATTGCAAACCTTTCCTTCTTTTGTTTTTTTTTAAATTTAAAATTTTCCGCTATTTTTTGAATTTGTATTTTTTTCCTCTCAAAATTTTCAGAAATTTTTTTTTCTTAAAAAGGGTGTGCACCAAAAAACGATTTTTTTTGTAAATATTAGTGTATATATTGTATTGCTTTTTTTCCAAGCACTTTGAAATTCTTCTTTTTTTTATGTTTTTTTTTCATTTTTCTAACTGAGGATTTTTTGTTTGTTTTATATATATGTATGCGGATATGTTTATGTGTATATTGAAGTGTGTGTAGGTACTCGTATATGTTTTTTTGTCCAGCACTTCATTGCACTTTACAAATTAACTTTATAAAAAAGGGACTTTTGATCTTCAAATCTAAAAGAAACTTTAACATTTGTTAACAAAATAATATAAAATATATATTATATAAGTATATGGTTATGGCATTTTTTATCCAGTTCGAATTTTTCCATTGTTTAACTTCGGTTCGTTTGCAAATAATGCAGCTTCAATTCCTTCCACCAGTATGTCCTGCTTTTTGGCCCGAGTTTTTGGCCATTAATTTTTATTAAATACAAAAACTTGGCAGGATCTCTGGTCAGTTTAGATCTTCTTAGCAATATTTGCTTGTTCAGCAAATTTTTATGCTTATTAGGGATCGAATTGGCACGATCGCCATGAAATGTTTAATAGTAAATAAAAGAAACTCTGACTTTGGAAGTCGGATAATGATTGATTTTATTAAAAGAAATTCTTTCCCCAATGGTTTTCGATATTGATATTAGAGAAAAATTGAAAGCTTACAAACGGCGATGGTTACTAGGACATGTTTATGAATTTCACTTCTTCATCATCTAGCTTTTCGGGAGCTGAGCGTTGAACTCGAATCTCCAACATTCATATCAGTGCAAAGCCTTTAGCTGCTAAGCCATATGAATGTCCCGTTGTTCGCTGTACAATTGGTCTCTAAGAGTTGCCTTTTTGGTTATATTCCTTTTGTTCACCATGTAGGCATATACACTCTGTATGTAGTTTATTCCTAATAGTGTGGATATGATTTTTAGGCGCGCTTTTGAAAGCTTTAGTAACATGTGTTCGAATTTTTACAGTATTTGTTTTTAATACTTCCGCTGTTACTATTATATCAATATGATCATATGTATTTAATTAGCGAGCTTTGATCATATTGCTTACACAATGGTTTTTGTTATTGATATTAGAGAAAAATTGTAAGTTTACAAACGGCGATGGTTACTAGGACATGTTTCTGAATTTCACTTCTTCATCAGCTAGCTTATCGGGGGCTGAGCGTTGAACTCAAATCTCCAACATTCATATCAGCCATAGGAATATCACGTTGTTCGCTGTAGAATTGGTCCTCTAAGAGTTGCCTTTTTGTTTATATTCCTTTTGATCACCATGTAGGCACATACACTCTGTATGTAGTTTAATCCTAATAGTGTGGATATGATTTTTAGGCGCGCCTTTGAAAGCTTTAGTAACATTTGTTGGGATTTTTACAGTATTTGTTTTTAATACTTCCGCTGTTACTATTATATCAATATGATCATATGTATTTAATTAGCGAGCTTTGCTCATATTGCTTTACATAATGGTTTTTGTTGTTGATATTAGAGAAAAATTGTAAGTTTACAAACGGCGATGGTTACTAGGACATGTTTCTGAATTTCACTTCTTCATCAGCTAGCTTTTCGGGAGCTGAGCATTGAACTCGAATCTCCAACATTCATATCAGTGCAAAGCCTTTAGCTGCTAAGCCATATGAATGTCCCGTTGTTCGCTGCACAATTGGTCTCTAAGAGTTGCCGTATTGTTTATATTCCTTTTGATCACAATGTAGGCACATACACTCTGTATGTAGTTTATTCCTAATAGTGTGGATATGATTTTTAGGCGCGATTTTGAAAGCTTTAGTAACATGTGTTCGAATTTTTACAGTATTTGTTTTTAATACTTCCGCTGTTACTATTATATCAATATGATCATATGTATTTAATTAGCGAGCTTTGCTCATATTGCTTTACATAATGGTTTTTGTTATTGATATTAGAGAAAAATTGTAAGTTTACAAACGGCGATGGTTACTAGGACATGTTTCTGAATTTCACTTCTTCATCAGCTAGCTTTTCGGGAGCTGAGCGTTGAACTCGAATCTCCAACATTCATATCAGTGCAAAGCCTTTAGCTGCTAAGGCATATGAATGTCCCGTTGTTCGCTGTACAATTGGTCTTTAAGAGTTGCCTTTTTGTTTATATTCCTTTTGATCACCATGTAGGCACATACACTCTGTATGTAGTTTAATCCTAATAGTGTGGATATGATTTTTAGGCGCGCCTTTGAAAGCTTTAGTAACATTTGTTCGGATTTTTACAGTATTTGTTTTTAATACTTCCGCTGTTACTATTATATCAATATGATCATATGTATTTAATGAGCGAGCTTTACTCATATTGCTTTACACAATGGTTTTTGTTATTGATATTAGAGAAAAATTGTAAGTTTACAAACGGCGATGGTTACTAGGACATTTTTTTTGAATTTCACCTCTTCAACAGCTATCTTTTCGGGAGCTGACCGTTGAACTCGAATCTCCAACATTCATATCAATGCAAAGCCTTTAGCTGCTAAGCCATATGAATGTCCCGTTGTTCGCTGTACAATTGGTCTCTAAGAGTTGCCTTTTTGTTTATATTCCTTTTGATCACCATGTAGGCACATACACTCTGTATGTAGTTTATTCCTAATAGTGTGGATATGATTTTTAGGCGCGCTTTTGAAAGCTTTAGTAACGTTTGTTCGGATTTTTACAGTATTTGTTTTTAATACTTCCGCTGTTACTATTATATCAATATGATCATATGTATTTAATTAGCGAGCTTTGCTCATATTGCTTTACACAATGGTTTTTATACCTTTCATGAAAATGAAATGGTATATTAATTTCGTCACGACACCCAAAATTGTAAGTCCTTAAAGGAAAATAGATAGACCCACCATTAAGTATACCGAAATAATCAGAATGAAGAGCTGAGTTGGTTTAGCCATGTCCGTCTGTCCGTCTGTCCGTCTGTCTGTTTGTATGCAAACTAGTCCATCAATTTTTTAGATATCTTGATAAAATTTGGTGAGCAGGTGTATTTGGGTGTCCAATTAGACATTTGTCGGAACCGGCCGGATCGGAACACTATAGCATATATCCTCCATTCAACCGATTTTTCAGAAAAAGAGAATTTTTGTAATATCTTACTCAATTTAACAGATTGAAGCTTCAAATTTCACCATATACTTTCGTATATTGCACATATGTTGCCTGAAAAAATTGATGAGATCGGTCGTATATATAGTATATATCCCCCACAACCGATTGTTCAGATAAGAAACTTTTCGTAATTACTGCCCCATTTTAAGAGCTAGAGGCTTCAAATTTCAACAAATGCTTACGTATATAGCATATATTGTTGTCTGAAAAAATCATACAGATCGGTGGTATATATAGTATATATATGATGGTATATATAGTATATATATAGTATATATATATATATTTTCGCCATTTTAGCCCCATTTTAACAGCTAGAAGCTTCAAATCTCACCAACCGCTTACGTATATGGCATATATTGTTGTCTGAAAAAATCATAGAGATCGGTTGTATATATAGTATATATCTCATACAACCGATTGTTCAGATAAGAAACTTTTCGCAATTTCTACCATATTTTAACAGCTATAAGCTTCAAATTTCACCGATTGCTTACGTATATAGTATATACTGTTGTGTCAAAAAATCATAGAGATCGGTGATATATATAATATATATATGATGGTATATATAGTATATATATAGTATATATATATTTTTTCTTGCGATTTCGGCACCATTTTAACAGCTAGAGGCTTCAAATTTCAACAAATGCTTACGTGTATAGCATATATTGATGTCTGAAAAAATCATTGAGATCGGGTGTATACATAGTATATATCTCGTACAACCGATTGTTCAGATAAGAAATTTTACCCAATTTCTGCCCCGTTTTAACAGCTAGAAGCTTCAAATTTCACCAAATGCTTACGTATATAGCATATATTGTTGTCTGAAAAAATCATAGAGATCGGTGATATATATATTATATACTTCATTCAAACTGTCATTTTTGCCCCTTTTTTACGGATAGAAGCTTCAAAATTCATCAAGTTTCATCAAATAGTTACGTTTACTTCATATATTTTTGAAATACGTAATTCGTAGTCGTAGTTTTTACATGCAGACCACAAAAAACGTGAAGCTTTGCATCCTCACACAAAGTACCTACCTATTTTTATACCTTTCATGAAAATGAAATGGTATATTAATTTCGTCACGAAACCCCAAATTGTAAGTCCTTAAAGGAAAATAGATAGACCCACCATTAAGTATACCGAAATAATCAGAATGAAGAGCTGAGTTGATTTAGCCATGTCCGCCTGTCTGTCTGTCCGTCTGTCTGTTTGTATGCAAACTAGTCCCTCACTTTTTGAGATATCTTGATAAAATTTGGTGAACAGGTATATTTGGGTGTCCGATTAGACATTTGTCGGAACCGGGCGGATCGGACCACTATAGCATATATCCTCCACACAACCGATTTTTCAGAAAACGAAGATTTTTGTAATATCTTACTCAATTTAACAGATTGAAGCTTCAAACTTCACCATATACTTTCGTATTTATTTATTTATTTATTTATTTATTTATTATTTAAAGTCGACGACAAACTATGGTCGACTGCATAATATAAAAGATATATAAATATACAACTCAAAAGATAAAATTTAAGATATATCGAGATTTCAACAATGTTATATTACAAACAAAGAAATATTAATGAACATTACTATTTAATTTCAAAATATAATAATAATAAGAAATATGAGTAGAAATAAGATCTTATGCCGAAATCTTATACTGGCGGAATGCATCAGATTCCGCTCAGCATGATATCGGAATGCAGTGGATTCCAATCTCCCTGTTGGAATGCAACAAGATTCCAATCAGCATGTCATGGGAATCCGGCAGTGCTAAAAGTAGTGTAATGAGGATACGCCATCACAAGGCATAAAAAAGTAACATGACCTGTGTTGTTGGAATGCACCGGATTCCAATCAGCTCGATGCCTGACCCATAAGATTATACTGCCGGAATGCATACGATTCCGGTCAGTGACTCATGAAAAAGCATGTTTTTTACGTTGTTGGAATGCACCAGATTCCAATCAACACAGTACTGTCTTGTTCCTTCTTAATGATAAATGTTGATAAATGTTCCTCCATCCTTAAGCGAGATAGTTCCCGTTTTTTATCGAAGGAATAAAATGCCGGCAAATTTAATTAGCTTGTATCTCTTAAATTAGATAGGCAAGTATTGCATTACGTATAGTGGCAAAAGTACATTCAAGACTGATGCAGCTATACAAGTCATTGTAGTGCGCGCACCAGATAAGAAGAGGATTATTTTTAGCAAAGTTTCGTCGACAAAGGGGTAAATAGAAAGGAACGTAGTGTCTGGATACTCTAGGGGGAACGGCAAAAAACAAGCGGCTGAGGAGGTTCGCGGAATCAATTTCTCCAATAATGAGCTTATGGATGAACAATACCCCCAGTAATATTCTCCGATTTTCCAGAGTGGGTAAGTTAATAAGAAGAAGTCTACTTCTGTATGGAGGAAGGTGGAGACTTGAGTCCCAATTAAGGCCGCGCAATGCAAATATCAAAAATTGCTTTTGAACTGACTCAAGACGCTTTATATGCTTTTGAGAAACAGGGGACCAAACGCATGAGCAATACTCGAGTATTGGACGAACCAGCGATGTGTAAAGAACCTTAGTGAGGTACGGATCATCGAACTCTTTAGCCCATCTTTTAACAAATCCAAGTAAACCCAACGCTTTGTTGGCTATAGATGAAATATGCATGTTAAAATTCAATTTCGGATCAAAAAGGACACCTAGATCATTTGCAATAGATATGCGCTCCAAAGGCGTACCATCTATTACATAAGATTTCAATGCTGGCTTCACTCGGTGAAATGTCATATGCTTACATTTAGAGCAATTTAAAGCTAGTAAATTTATTGTGCACCAACATTGGAACGAGTCCAAGTCGGCCTGAAGAAGATCCAAGGAACTCAAATCGGTAGGACAGTAAGTGTAGCAAAGTTTAACATCATCCGCATACATTATAGTATGGGAATATAATATTGTCTGTGGCAAGTCATTAATGAAAAGGGCAAAGAGCAAAGGGCCTAGATGACTTCCCTGGGGTACGCCGGAGGAAACTCCGAACGATTCCGACAGATTGCACTTGAACAGGACTTTTTGTGTCCGGTTAGAAAAATAGCTTTTCAGCCACATTAATAGGTGAAACGGAAAGCCCAGTAAATCAAGCTTATGAATAAGCAACTCATGGTTGACGGTATCAAATGCTTTGCTGAAGTCCGTGTAGATGACATCCGTTTGCTTGTTCGCTAAAAATCCTTCCATAACTATAGAGGTGAATACAAGCAAATTTGTAGTGGTTGACCTTTGACGAATAAAACCGTGTTGACATGCAGATAAAAGACTAGAACACTGATATTGCAGTTGACTGGTGACAATCTGTTCAAAGACTTTAGAAATGACTGAAAGTTTAGCAATACCCCTGTAGTTTTCAACTTTTGACCTACTACCTTTTTTATGCAGGGGTATAATAAAAGACTGTTTCCAAAGTGCCGGGAATGACGCAGATCCCAGAGATAGCTCAAATAATTTTAAAATAGGCTCATACATGTTTTCAGCGCAGTACCTAAGCACGCAACTAGGAACACCGTCCGGTCCCGGCGAAAAGGTGGGCTTCAAAGATTGAAGACTCTGAAGAACAATATTACCATCAATAGCAGGATTCCTAATGTAATTTGAGCTATCTAAGTGATAGGGATATTGACCGGAATGAAAACCACTGGATGAATACGTGGACTTAAAGAACTCAGAAAATAGTTCAGCAACGTCGTCATCAGTGCAAGCTTTTTTACCTCCAAAGGTTAATGAGGAAGGATACCCAGAAGTTTTCCGCTTTGAATTTACGAAACTGTAAAACTTTTTTGGATTTCTAAAAAATTGGGCTTTACAACAACTCAAGTAATTTTTATAACAAAGCTGATTAAGACGGTGAAATTTAGAACGAGCTATTAGATATTTAGAGAGGTCTGCAGATGCTCCAGATTTCTTGAACCTCTTATAAAGCCTAGATTTAATGTTATTAAGTCTGATAAGTTGCCTTGAAAACCAAGGGGGCTTATTCGAACATAGGGTATAGCGAGTAGGAATGCAGGTATCAAAGAAGCCATCAAGCGTACTGTAAAATATAGAGATAGCCGAATCGACATCAGTGCAAGCATAGAGATCCGACCAATCATGGGAAGCCAACAGATCATTGAGCATAGTGAAATTCGCTTTGTAGAAGCATCTAGATCGGGGACGAGACTGTACTTGAATCCTACGGGGTAGGCTGATATCAAGTGATATCTCTAGCGTAGGGTGAAGAGGGTCTTCTGGAAGGGATAAAGGTGGTATTCGCGTAAGGGCAGTACCCACCGAGCCATCCAAAAATACTAAATCCAGCATTTTATTTCCACTATTTGGAACATTGTTAATCTGTAAAAGAGATGAGTCTAACAAGCAATTGAGAAACTCATGTTGAGCAGTGGGAGTTAAAAAGCTTGAATCACTTATATTAACCCAACTAACTGTTGGCAAGTTAAAGTCACCAACAACAACAAGTCGATCGCTATCTCCCAACTGCGAATGCAAATCACAGATGGCCGAGCTATGACTAGCATAAACATCCATATCCGAACGAGGTGGTATATACGAACAGCAAACAATTACGCTATAGCTACCGAATGAAAGCCTAACTGCTATGAATTCGATATGAGAGATATTGTCCAGCGAAATAATGCACATATTGTTGCCTGAAAAAATTTAGGAGATCGGTCGTATATATAGTATACATCCCCCACAACCGATTGTTCAGATAAGAAACTTTTCGTAATTACTGCCCTATTTTAAGAGCTAGAGGCTTCAAATTTCAACGAATGCTTACGTATATAGCATATATTGTAGTCTGAAAAAATCATACAGATCGGTAGTATATATATTAAATATATGATGGTATATATAGTATATATATATGGTATATATATATTTTCGCAATTTTAGCCCCATTTTAACAGCTAGAAGCTTCAAATTTCACGGAACGCTTACGTATATGGCATATATTTTTGTCTGAAAAAATCATAGAGATCGGTGGTACATATATTATATACTCCATATAAACTGTATTTTTTTGCCCCTTTTTTACGGCTAGAAGCTTCAAAATTCAAAACATTTCATCAAATAGTTACCTTTACGTCATATATTGTTGAAATAGGTGATTCGTAGTCATAGTTTTAACACGCAGACCACAAAAAACCTGAAACTTTGCATCCTCACACAAAGTACCTACCTATTTTTTATTTTATATTTATCTTAAAAATCGTTTAGGTATGTAGATCTGTTCACTAGATATTTCTTATCTTATACATCCGATTATTCGGAGATTACGAACGGGATAATATTATTGTTCAGCCCCATTCATGAAAGGTATGAAGTCCCGTCCTTACTTGTTGTTATTGATATTAGAGAAAAATTGTAAGTTTACAAACGGCGATGGTTATTAGGACATGTTTCTGAATTTCACTTCTTCATGAGCTAGCTTTTCGGGAGCTGAGCGTTGAACTAGAATCTCCAACATTCATATCAGCCATATGAATATCACGTTGTTCGCTGTAGAATTGGTCTCTAAGATTTGGCTTTTTGTTTATATTCCTTTTGATCACCATTAGGCACATACACTCTGTATGTAGTTTATTCCTAATAGTGTGGATTTGACTTTAGGCGCGCTTTAGAAAGCTTTAGTAACATTTGTTCGGATTTTTACAGTATTTGTTTTTAATACTTCCGCTGTTAATATTATATCAATATGATCATATGTATTTAATTAGCGAGCTTTGCTCATATTGCTTTACACAATGGTTTTTGTTATTGATATTAGAGAAAAATTGTAAGTTTACAAACGGCGATGGTTACTAGGACGTGTTTCTGAATTTCAGTTCTTCATCAGCTAGCTTTTCGGGAGCTGAGCGTTGAACTCGAATCTCCAACATTCATATCAGTGCAAAGCCTTTAGCTGCTAAGCCATATGAATGTCCCGTTGTTCGCTGTGCAATTGGTCTCTAAGAGTTGCCTTTTTGTTTATATTCCTTTTGATCATCATGTAGGCACATACACTCTGTATGTAGTTTAATCCTAATAGTGTGGATATGATTTTTAGGCGCGCTTTTGAAAGCTTTAGTAACATTTGTTCGGATTTTTACAGTATTTGTTTTTAATACTTCCGCTGTTACTATTATATCAATATGATCATATGTATTTAATTAGCGAGCTTTGCTCATATTGCTTTACACAATTGTTTTTGTTATTGATATTAGAAAAAAATTGTAAGTTTACAAACGGCGATGGTTACTAGGAAATGTTTCTGAATTTCACTTCATCATCAGCTAGCTTTTCGGGAGCTGAGCGTTGAACTCGAATCTCCAACATTCATATCAGTGCAAAGCCTTTAGCTGCTAAGCCATATGAATGTCCCATTGTTCGCTGTACAATTGGTCTCTAAGAGTTGCCTTTTTGTGTATATTCCCTTTGATCGCCATGTAGGCACATACACTCTGTATGTAGTTTATTCCTAATAGTGTGGATATGATTTTTAGGCGCGCTTTTGAAAACTTTAGTAACATTTGTTCGGATTTTTACAGTATTTGTTTTTAATACTTCCGCTGTTACTATTATATCAATATGTATTTAATTAGCGAGCTTTGCTCATATTGCTTACACAATGGTTTTTGTTATTGATATTAGAGAACAAGTAAGGAAAGCTAAGTTCGGGTGTAACCGAACATTACATACTCAGTTGAGAGCTATGGAGACAAAATAAGGAAAATCACCATGTAGGAAAATGAACCTAGGGTAACCCTGGAATGTGGTTGTATGACATGTGTATCAAATGGAAGGTATTAAAGAGTATTTTAAGAGAGAGTAGGCCATAGGTCTATGAATGGACGCCATTTAGGGATATCGCCATAAAGGTGGACCAGGGCTGACTCTAGAATTTGTTTGTACGATATGGGTATCAAATGAAAGGTGTTACTGAGCATTTTAAGAGGGAGTGGGCCTTAGGTCTATCGGTGGACGCCTTTTCGAGATATCGCCATTAAGGTGGACCAGGGGTGACTCTAGAATGTGTTTGTACGATATGGGTATCAAATGAAAGGTGGTAATGAGTATTTTAAAAGGGAATGGGCTTTAGTTCTATCGGTGGACGCCTTTTCGAGATATCGCCATTAAGGTGGACCAGGGCTGACTCTAGAATTTGTTTGTACGATATGGGTATCAAATGAAAGGTGTTACTGAGCATTTTAAGAGGGAGTGGGCCTTAGGTCTATCGGTGGACGCCTTTTCGAGATATCGCCATTAAGGTGGACCAGGGGTGACTCTAGAATGTGTTTGTACGATATGGGTATCAAATGAAAGCTGTTAATGAGTATTTTGAAAAGGAGTGATCCTTAGTTCCATAGGTGGACGCCGTTTCGAGATATCGCCATAAAGGTGGACCAGGGGTGTCTCTAGAATGTGTTTGTACGATATGGGAATCAAATGAAAGGTGTTACTGAGCATTTTAAGAGGGAGTGGGCATTAGGTCTATAGGTGGACGCCTTTTCGAGATATCGCCATTAAGGTGGACCAGGGCTGACTCTAGAATTTGTTTGTACGATATGGGTATCAAATGAAAGGTGTTACCGAGCATTTTAAGAGGGAGTGGGCCTTAGGTCTATCGGTGGACGCCTTTTCGAGATATCGCCATTAAGGTGGACCAGGGGTGACTCTAGAATGTGTTTGTACGATATGGGTATCAAATGAAAGCTGTTAATGAGTATTTTGAAAAGGAGTGATCCTTAGTTCCATAGGTGGACGCCGTTTCGAGATATCGCCATAAAGGTGGACCAGGGGTGTCTCTAGAATGTGTTTGTACGATATGGGAATCAAATGAAAGGTGTTACTGAGCATTTTAAGAGGGAGTGGGCATTAGGTCTATAGGTGGCCGCCTTTTCGAAATGTCGCCATTAGGGTGGGCCAGGGGTGACTCTAGAATGTGTTTGTATGATATGGGTATCAAATGAAAGATGGTAATGAGTATTTTAAAAGGGAGTAATCCTTAGTTCTATAGGTGGACGCCTTTTCGAGATATCGCCATAAAGGTGGACCAAGGGTGACTCTAGAATGTTTGTACGATATGAGTATCAAACGAAAGGTGTTACTGAGCATTTTAAGAGGGAGTGAGCATGAGGTCTATAGGTGGACGCCTTTTCGAGATATCGTCATTAGGGTGGGCCAGGGGTGACTCTAGAATGTGTTTGTACGATATGGGTATCAAACGAAAGGTGTTACTGAGCATTTTAAGAGGGAGTGGGCATTAGGTCTATAGGTGGACGCCTTTTCGAGATATCGCCATTAGGGTGGGCCAGGGGTGACTCTAGAATGTTTGTACGATATGGGTATCAAACAAAAGGTGTTACTGAGCATTTTAAGAGGGAGTGGGCATTAGGTCTATAGGTGGACGCCTTTTCGAGATATCGCCATTAGGGTGGGCCAGGGGTGACTCTAGAATGCGTTTGTACGATATAGGTATCAAATGAAAGGTGGTAATGAGTATTTTAAAAGGGAGTAATCTTAAGTTCTATAGGTGGACGCCTTTTCGAGATATCGCCATAAAGGTGGACCGAGGGTGACTCTAGAATGTTTGTACGATATGGGTATCAAACCAAAGGTGTTACTGATCATTTTAAGAGGGAGTGGGCATTAGGTCTATAGGTGGACGCTTTTTCGAGATATCGCCATTAGGGTGGGCCAGGGTGACTCTAGAATGTGTTTGTACGATATGGGTATCAAATGAAAGGTGGTAATGAGTATTTTAAAAGGGAGTAATCCTTAGTTCTATAGGTGGACGCATTTTCGAGATAACGCCATAAAGGTGGACCAAGGGTGACTTTAGATTGTTTGTACGATATGGGTATCAAACGAAAGGTGTTACTGAGCATTTTAAGAGGGAGTGGGCATTAGGTCTATAGGTGGACGCCTTTTCGAGATATCGCCATTAGGGTGGGCCAGGGGTGACTGTTGTTGTTGTTGTTGTAGCAATGCTCGCCCCACCTAATAGCCGCGACCGATCACAAATTGTCATCAATATCCTCTAACGGGAGTCCAAGGAAACTTGCCGTTTCAACAGGGGTGGACCATAAGGAAAGGGGTGTTAGAGGCGTTGGTTCCACATTACAATTAAAGAGATGGTTGGTGTCATGTGGGGACACATTGCAAGCAGGCCATACATTTTGTATGTCGGGGTTGATTCTGGATAGGTAAGAGTTTAACCTGTTACAGTATCCAGAACGAAGTTGAGCAAGAGTACCACGCGTTTCCCTGGGGAGTATGCGTTCCTCTTCTGCGACATAAAGGTCCGACGCCTGTCTATGGAGTTCACCAAGGCCCTGCTTGTGTTTTTCCGCTTCATACGGCTGGGTTCTCAGGTGCCGTATTTCCTCAAAATGCTTACGGAGATGACTCCTTAGGCCCCTAGGCGGTGCTGGTTCGTCAATCAGATGTCTGTTGGGATGCCCAGGTTTCTGGGTATTCAACAGAAACTGTTTGGTCAGCATCTCATTTCTCTCCCTGATGGGGAGTATTCTCGCCTCATTATGCAGATGGTGTTCTGGGGACATAAGAAGACAGCCCGTGGCGATTCTGAGAGCAGTATTTTGGCAGGCCTGTAGTTTCTTCCAGTGGGTGGTTTTTAGGCTTGGCGACCATATGGGTGACGCGTAGCACGTAATCGGCTGGCTAATTGCTTTGTATGTGGTCAAGAGCGTTTCTTTATCTTTTCCCCAGGTACTGCCAGCAAGGGATTTGAGGATTTTATTACGGCTCTGAATTCTCGGAACAATTGCGGTTGCGTGCGCACCAAAATGTAGATCCTGATCAAACGTCACACCCAAGATTTTGGGGTGTAGGACAGTCGGTAGCGTAGTGCCATCGACGTGGATGTTCAATATGGTCGACATTTGGGGCGTCCATGTTGTATATAAGGTCGCGGAAGATTTAGTCGGTGACAATGACAGGTTTCGCGAGGCGAAAAAACTGGAGAGATCAGGGAGATATCCGTTTATTTTATTGCATGGCTCATCGATTTTTGGGCCTGGGCCTGTGGCCATTATTGTTCAGTCATCGGCGTAGGAAACGATTGTGACTCCTTCCGGTGGTGAAGGTAGCTTAGATATGTAGAAATTAAACAAAAGCGGGGATAGGACACCACCCTGTGGCACCCCTTGTTTAATTCTCCTTTGTTTTGATGTTTCGTTTCTGAATTGCACCGATGCCTGCCGACCACCCAGATAATTTGCGGTCCACCTTTTAAGACATGGGGGAAGGGTAGACCCTTCCAGGTCTTGCAGTAACGAGCCATGGTTGACCGTATCAAAAGCTTTTGATAGGTCTAACGCTACGAGTACTGTTCTATGGTGGGGATATTGATTCAAACCGCAATTTATCTGGGTGCTAATGACATTTAGCGCGGAGGTAGTGCTATAGAGTTTTCTGAAGCCATGCTGATGAGGGGCGAGCTGCAAATGTGCTTGGAAATGAGGGAGCAAAATGGCTTCAAGCGTCTTTGCCACTGGCGATAGGAGAGATATCGGACGATATGACTCACCTACGTTAGCTGTTTTCCAAGGCTTTAGTAGCGGGACCACCTTGGCCATTTTCCATTTCTCGGGCTTTTAAGCATCGGCATGGCTGTGCCGTCTGGGCCCACTGCTTTGGATGGTTTAGCGCGACCAATGGCGTCCTCAACCTCTCTAGCGGTGATGGTAATTGGTGACGCGCTGAGTTTGTGTTTATGTGCACGTCTATTGGCTCTCCGTCTATCTTTGTCGACCGTAGGATGCATTATATATTGTCGGCAGAAAGCGCTCGCGCATTTTTCCGCATCCGACAGCACCTTATCGCCAAAGGCGATGGAAACTTTGTCTTTGTGCTTAGTCGGATTCGATAGGGACTTTACGGTGGACCAAAGTTTACCTACACCGGTAGAGAGGTTACAACCTCTTAGGTGCTCTTCCCATTTCGCCCGCTTGTGTTCGTCCACAAGCAATCTGATGCGTTGGTTTATATCCCTTATTTGGGGGTCGCCTGGATCAAGCTGTCTTATAAGGCCAGGGGTGACTCTAGAATGTTTGTACGATATGGGTATCAAACGAAAGGTGTTACTGAGCATTTTAAGAGGGAGTGGGCATTAGGTCTATAGGTAGACGCCTTTTCGAGATATCGCCATTAGGGTGGGCCAGGGGTGACTCTAGAATGTTTGTACGATATGGGTATCAAACGAAAGGTGTTACTGAGCATTTTAAGAGGGAGTGGACATTAGGTCTATAGGTGGACGCATTTTCGAGATATCGCCATTAGGGTGGGCCAGGGGTGACTCTAGAATGTTTGTACGATATGGGTATCAAACGAAAGGTGTTACTGAGCATTTTAAGAGGGAGTGGGCATTAGGTCTATAGGTGGACGCCTTTTCGAGATATCGCCATTAGGGTGGGCCAGGGGTGACTCTAGAATGTTTGTACGATATGGGTATCAAACGAAAGGTGATACTGAGCATTTTAAGAGGGAGTGGGCATTAGGTCTATAGGTGGACGCCTTTTCGAGATATCGCCATTAGGGTGGGCCAGGGGTGACTCTAGAATGTTTGTACGATATGGGTATCAAACGAAAGGTGTTACTGAGCATTTTAAGAGGGAGTGGACATTAGGTCTATAGGTGGATACCTTTTCGAGATACCGCCATTAGGGTGGGCCAGGGGTGACTCTAGAATGTTTGTACGATATGGGTATCAAACGAAAGGTGTTACTGATCCTTTTAAGAGGGAGTGGGCATTAAGTCTATAGGTGGACGCCTTTTCGAGATATCGACATTAGGGTGGGCCAGGGGTGACTCTAGAATGTGTTTGTACGATATGGATATCAAATTAAAGGTATTAATGAGGGTTTTAAAAGCGAGTGGCCCTTAGATGTATATGTGAAGGCGTTCTCGCGATATGGACCAAAATGTGGACCAGGGTAACCCTGAACATCATCTGTTGGATACCGCTAATTTATTTATATATGTAATACCTGCCAAGATTTTAAGGGTTTTTTATTTCGCCCTGCAGAACTTTTCATTTTCTTCTACTTAATATGGTAGGTGTCACAACCATTTTATAAAGTTTTTTCTAAAGTTATATTTAGCGTCAATAAAACAATCCAATTACCAAATTCATCCCTTTTTTCGTATTTGGTATAGAATTATGGCATTTTTTTCATTTTTCGTAATTATCGATATCGATAAAGTGGGCGTGGTTATGGTCGGATTTCGGCCATTTTTTATACCAAGATAAAGTGAGTACAGATAAGTACGTGGGCTAAGTTTAGTAAAGATATATCGGTTTTTGCTCAAGTTATTGTGTTAACGGCCGAGCGGAAGGACAGACGGTGGACTGTGTATAAAAACTGGGCGTGGCTTCCACCGATTTCGCCCATTTTCACAGAGAACCGTTACCGTTATAGAATCTATGCCACTACCAAGTTTGAGAAGGATTGGTAAATTTTTGTTCGACTTATGGCATTAAAAGTATTCTAGACAAACTAAATGAAACTGGGCGGAGCCACGCCCATTTTGAAATTTTCTTTTATTTTTGTATTTTGTTGCATCATATCATTACTGGAGGTGAATTTTGACTTAATTTACTTATATACAGTAAAGATATTAAATTTTTTGTTAAAATTTTAATTTAAAAAAAATTTTTTTTAAAAAGTGGGTTATTTAGCACATATATAGTAATAGTAGTAACTTTCCTGGCAAAATGTCATCATGATATCTTCAACGACTGCTAAATTAAAGCTTGCAAAACTTTTAAATTACCTTCTTGTAAAAGTGGGCGGTGCCACGCCCTTTGTCCAAAATCTTACTAATTTTCTATTCTGCGTCATAACGTCAACCCTTCTACCAAGTTTCATAGCTTTAACCGCCTTTGGCAATGAATTATCGCATTTTTTCGGTTTTTCTAAATTTTCGATATCGAAAAAGTGGGCGTGGTTATAGTCCGATAGCGTTCATTTTAAATAGCGATCTGAGATGAGTGCCCAGGAATCTACACACCAAAATTTCATCAAGATATCTCAAAATTTACTCAAGTTATCGTGTTAACGGACAGACGGACGGACATGGCTCAATCAAATTTTTTTTCGATACTGATGATTTTGATATATGGAAGTCTATATCTATCTCGATTCCTTTATACCTGTACAACCAACCGTTATCCAATCAAAGTTAATATACTCTGTGAGCTCTGCTCAACTGAGTATAAAAATTGTAAGTTTACAAACGGCGATGGTTACTAGGAAATGTTTCTGAATTTCACTTCTTCATCAGCTAGCTTTTCGGGAGCTGAGCTTTGAACTCGAATCTCCAACATTCATATCAGTGCAAAGCCTTTAGCTGCTAAGCCATATGAATGCCCGTTGTTCGCTGTACAATTGGTCTCTAAGAGTTGCCTTTTTGTTTATATTCCTTTTGATCACCATGTAGGCACATACACTCTGTATGTAGTTTATTCCTAATAGTGTGGATATGATTTTTAGGCGCGCTTTTGAAAACTTTAGTAACATTCGTTCGGATTTTTTCAGTATTTGTTTTAAATACTTCCGCTGTTACTATTATATCAATATAATCATATGTATTTAATTAGCGAGCTTTGCTCATATTGCTTACACAATGGTTTTTATACTCAGTTGAGCAGAGCTCACAGAGTATATTAAGTTTGATTGGATAACGGTTGGTTGTACATATATAAAGGAATCGAGATAGATATAGACTTCCATATATCAAAATAATCAGGATCAAAAAAAAATTTGATTGAGCCATGTCCGTCCGTCCGTCCGTCCGTTAACACGATAACTTGAGTAAATTTTGAGGTATCTTGATGAAATTTGGTATGTAGGTTCCTGAGCACTCATCTCAGATCGCTATTTAAAATGAACAATATCGAACTATAACCACGCCCACTTTTTCGATATCGAAAATTTCGAAAAACCGAAAAAGTGCGATAATTCATTACCAAAGACAGATAAAGCGACGAAACTTGGTAGATGAGTTGAACTTATGACGCAAAATATAAAATTAGTAAAATTTTGGACAATGGGCGTGGCACCGCCCACTTTTTAAAGAAGGTAATTTAAAAGTTTTGCAAGCTGTAATTTGGCAGTCGTTGAAGATATCATGATGTAATTTGGCAGGAACGTTACCCTTATTACTGTATGTACGCTTAATAAAAATTATCAAAATCGGAAGGGACCACGCCCACTTTTAAAAAAAAAAATTTTTAAAGTAAAATTTTAACAAAAAATTTAATATCTTTACAGTATATAAGTAAATTATGTCAAGATTCAACTCCAGTAATGATATGGGGCAACAAAATACAAAAATAAAATAAAATTTAAAAATGGGCGTGGCTCCGCCCTTTTTCATTTAATTTGTCTAGGATACTTTTAATGCCATAAATCGAACAAAAATTAACCAATCCTTTTGAAATTTGGTAGTGGCATAGATTTTATGGCTTTAACTGTTTTCTGTGAAAATGGGCGAAATCGGTTGATGCCACGTCCAGTTTTTATACACAGTCGTCCGTCTGTCCTTCCGCATGGCCGTTAACACGATAACTTGAGCAAAAATCGATATATCTTTACTAAACTCAGTTAACGTACTTATCTGAACCCACTTTACCTTGGTATGAAAAATGAACGATATTGGACTATGACCACGCCCACTTTTTCGATATCGAAAATTGCGAAAAATGAAAAAATGCCATAATTCTATACCAAATACGAAAAAAGGGATGAAACATGGTAAGGTAATTGGATTGTTTTATTGACGCGAAATATAACTTTACAAAAAACTTTATAAAATGGTTGTGACACCTACCATATTAAGTAGAAGAAAATGCAAAAGTTCTGCAGGGCGAAATAAAACACACTTAAAATCTTGCCAGGTATTACATATATAAATAAATTAGCGGTATTCAACCGATAATGTTCTGGGTCACCCTAGTCCACATTTTGGTCGATATCTGGAAAACGCCTTCACATATACAACTACCACCACTCCCTTTTAAAACTCTCATTAATACCTTTATTTGATACCCATATCGTACAAACTCATTCTAGAGTCACCCCTGGTCCACCTTTATGGCGATATCTCGAAAAGGCGTCCACCTATAGAACTATGCCCTACACCCTTTTAAAATACTCATTAACACCTTTCTTTTGATACCCATATTGTACAAACAAATTCTAGGGTCACCCCTGCTCCACCTTTATGGCGATATCTCGAAACGGCGTCCACCTATGGAACTAAGGAATACTCCCTTTTAAAATACTCATTATCACCTTTCTTTTGATGCCCATATTATACAAACAAATTCTAGGGTCACCCCTGGTCCACCTTTATGGCGATATCTCGAAAATGCGACCACCTATACAACAACCACCACTCCCTTTAAAAACCCTCATTAATACCTTTAATTTGATACCCATATCGTACAAACACATTCTAGAGTCACCCCTGGTCCACCTTTGTGGCGATATTCCGAAAAGGTGTCCACCTATAGAACTAAGCCCCACACCCTTTTAAAATACTCATTAACACCTTTCTTTTGATACCCATATTGTACAAACAAATTCTAGGGTCACCCCTGGTCCACCTTTATGGCGATATCTCGAAACGGCGTCCACCTATGGAACTAAGGATTACTCCCTTTTAAAATACTCATTAACACCTTTCTTTTGATACCCATATTGTACAAACAAATTCTAGGGTCACCCCTGGTCCACCTTTATGGCGATATCTCGAAACGGCGTCCACCTATTGAACTAAGGATTACTCCCTTTTAAAATACTCATTAATACCTTTAATTTGATATCCATATCGTACAAACGCATTCTAGAGTCACCCCTGGTCCACCTTTATGGCGATATTTCGAAAAGGCGACCACCTATACAACAACCACCACTCCCTTTTAAAATCCTCATTAATACCTTTAATTTGATATCCATATCGTACAAACACATTCTAGAGCCACCCCTGGTCCACTTTTATGGCGATATTTCGAAACGGCATCCACCTATAGAACTAAGGCCCACTCCCTTTTAAAATACTCATTAACACCTTTCTTTTGATACCCATATTGTACAAACAAATTCTAGGGTCACCCCTGGTCCACCTTTATGGCGATATCTCGAAACGGCTTCCACCTATGGAACTAAGGATTACTCCCTTTTAAAATACTCATTAACACCTTTCATTTGATACCCATATCATACAAACGCATTCTAGAGTCACCCCTGGTCCACCTTTATGACGATATCTCGAAACGGCGTCCACCTATAGAACTACGGCCCACTCCCTTTTAAAATACTCATTAACACCTTTCGTTTGATGCCCATATTGTGCAAACGCATTCTAGAGTCACCCCTGGTCCATCTTTACGGCGATATCTCGAAAAGGCGTCCATCTATAGAACTTAGGTCCACGCCGTTTTAAAATACTCATTAATACCTTTCATTTGATACCCATATCGTAAAACGCATTCTAGAGTCAACCCTGATCCACCTTTATGGCTATATCCCTAAATGGCGTCCACCTATAGAACTATGGCGCACTCCCTCATAAAATACTCTTTAATGCCTTTCATTTGATACACATGTCATACAAACACATTCCAGGGTTTCCCTCGGTTCATTTTCCTACATGGTTATTTTCCCTTATGTTGTCACCATAGCTCTCAACTGAGTATGTAATGTTCGGTTACACCCAAACTTAACCTTCCTTACTTGTTGTTATTGATATTAGAGAAAAATTGTAAGTTTACAAACGGCGATGGTTACTAGGATATGTTTCTGAATTTCACTTCTTCATCAGCTAGCTTTTCGGGAGCTGAGCGTTGAACTCGAATCTCAAACATTCATATCAGTGCAAAGCCTTTAGCTGCAAAGCCATATGAATGTCCCGTTGTTCGCTGTACAATTGGTCTCTAAGAGTTGCCTTTTTGTTTATATTCCTTTTGATCACCATGTAGGAAATTCTGTATGAAATTCTTTCCCTTTTATATATAATTTCTTAACCTATACATTCATAATTATTCTAATACTTACGAACTAAAGATATGTAGATTTGTATTAGTGGTGTATATATGTAGATTTGTATTAATAGAATGAATATATGTAGATTTGTATAAATGGTATGCATACATGTAGATTTGTATGCAAAGTCAGCAGATTGCTATTCATGTAAAATGTTTGTATGTGAATATTTGGTTAATTCACATTATTGGTTGTATGTATATATTTTGGTGGCAAACTAACATTCACAATCTGCAGTGTATTGACCGGAGTGAGTGACTAATCAAAATTGTGTATTTTGTGAACTTACAAGGGTTTCATATTCGGCATTCCATTGATGTTGGCTTACCGCTGTGTTAGGTCAATGTAATTTATATCGCATAATATTGTAATATGATTATGCTATTACAAAAATGTATTGGCATAGAAGTTCACGATGCGTAATGCCGCAAATGTATTGGATAGATTGGCATGACGCATAATGCTACACCGCACTCCTACGATAGTTTAAATCAGAGCCGGCCACACAAACACTAAAACAATTGTATAAGTGTGTGTAAAAATTGAGTGACAACTCCCCACAGTGCGCTAAAAGAAAATGTGGACTATGAAGTTTGAAATTAAAAAGGAATTTGGTTATTTGATTTCAAACTAATCTTGACTATATTTACTTATATTCGTATAACTAAGAACGCGGAGGTCGAGCTAGCCAGATACAACTTTTTTATAAAAGAAGTTATGGTGTTTCTTCAATGCAAAATTTACTTAAAAAAATTCACTTTTTCATTAAGAAAAAACTATAAAACAAAGTAAATGTAAAGATAGAAAACATAAAGTTATTCAATAAAAAAAAAAATTAATGAAAACAAGTAAGGAAGGTTAAGTTCGGGTGTAACCGAACATTACGTACTCAGTTGAGAGCTATGGTGACAACATACGGGAAAATAACCATGTGGGAAAATGAACCGAGGGAAACCCTGGAATGTGTTTGTATGACATGTGTATCAAATGAAAGGCATTAAAGAATATTTTATGAGGGAGTGGGTCATAGTTCAATAAGTGGACGCCATTTAGGGATATAGCCATAAAGGTGGATCAGGGTTGACTCTAGAATGCGTTTGTACGATATGGGTATCAAATGAAAGGTGTTAATGAGTATTTTAAAAGGGAGTAATCCTTAGTTCCATAGGTGGACGCCGTTTCGAGATATCGCCACAAAGGTGAACCAGGGGCGACCCTAGAATTTGTTTGTACAATATGGGCATCAAACGAATGGTGTTAATGAGTATTTTAAAAGGGAGTGAGCCTTAGTTCTATAGGTGGAAGCCGTTTCGAAATATCGCCATAAAGGTGGACCAGGGGTGACTCTAGAATGGGTTTGTAGAATATGGGTATCAAATTAAAGGTATTAATGAGGGTTTTAAAAGGGAATGGTGGTTGTTGTATAGGTGGTCGCCTTTTCGAGATATCGCCATAAAGGTGGACCAGGGGTGACGCTAGAATGCGTTTGTACGATATGGCTATCAAATGAAAGGTGTTAATGAGTATTTTAAAAGGGATTAATCCTTAGTTCCATAGGTGGACGCCGTTTCGAGATATCGCCATAAAGGTGGACCAGGGGTGACCCTAGAATTTGTTTGTACAATATGGGTATCAAAAGAAAGGTGTTAATGAGCATTTTAAAAGGGAATAATACTTAGTTCCATAGGAGGACACCGTTTCGAGATATCGACATAAAGGTGGACCAGGGGTGACCCTAGAATTTGTTTGCACAATATGGGCATCAAACGAAAGGTGTTAATGAGTACTTTAAAAGGGATTGGGCCTTAGTTCTATAGGTGGACGCCGTTTCGAAATATCGCCATAAAGGTGGACCAGGGGTGACTCTAGAATGTGTTTGTACGATATGGGTATCAAATTAAAGGTATTAATGAGGGTTTTAAAAGGGAGTGGTGGTTGTTGTATAGGTGGTCGCATTTTCGAGATATCGCCATAAAGGTGGACCAGGGGTGACCCTAGAATTTGTTTGTACATTATGGGTATCAAAAGAAAGGTGTTAATGAGTATTTTAAAAGGGAGTAATCCTTAGTTCCATAGGTGGACGCCGTTTCGAGATATCGCCATAAAGGTGGAGCAGGGGTGACCCTAGAATTTGTTTGTACAATATGGGTATCAAAAGAAAGGTGTTAATGAGTATTTTAAAAGGGAGTAATCCTTAGTTCCATAGGTGGACGCCTTTTCGAGGTATCGCAATAAAGGTGGACCAGGGGTGACTCTAGACTTTGTTTGTACTATATGGGTATCAAATGAAAGGTGTTAATGAGTATTGTTAAAAGGGGGTGGGCCTTCGTCCTATAGGTGTTCACCTTTTCGAGATATCGCCATAAAGGTGGACCAGGGGTGACTCTAGAATATGTTTGTACGATATGGGTATCAAATGAAAGGTGTTAATGAGTATTTTAAAAGGGAGTGGGGCTTAGTTCTATAGGTGGACGCATTTTCGAGATATCGCCATAAAGGTGGACCAGGGGTGACTCTAGAATGAGTTTGTACGATATGGGTATCAAATTAAAGGTATTAATGAGAGTTTTAAAAGGGAGTGGTTGTAGTTGTATATGTGAAGGCGTTTTCCAGATATCGACCAAAATGTGGACCAGGGTAACCCTGAACATCATCTGTTGGATACCGCTAATTTATTTATATATATAATACCTGCCAAGATTTCAAGGGTTTTTTATTTCGCCCTGCAGAACTTTTAATTTTCTTCTACTTAATATGGTAGGTGTCATAACCATTTTATAAAGTTTTTTCTAAAGTTATATTTAGCGTCAATAAAACAATCCAATTACCAAATTCATCCCTTTTTTCGTATTTGGTATAGAATTATGACATTTTTTTTCATTTTTTGTAATTTTCGATATCGAAAAAGTGGGCGTGGTCATAGTCGGATTTCGTTCATTTTTCATACCAAGATAAAGTGAGTTCAACTTAGCACGTGAACTAAGTTCATTAAAGATATGTCTATTTTTGCTCAAGTTATCGTGTTAACGGCCATGCGGAAGGACAGACGGGCGACTGTGTATAAAAACTGGGCGTGGCATCAACCGATTTAGCCCATTTTCACAGAGAATAGTTAACGTCATAAAATCTATGCCCCTACCAAATTTAAAAAGGATTGGTTAATTTTTGTTCGACTTATGGCGTTAAAAGTATCCTAGACAAATTAAATGAAAAAGGTCGGAGCCACGCCCATTTTGAAATTTTCTTTTATTTTTATATTTTGTTGCACCATATCATTACTGGAGTTGAATGTTGACATAATTTACTTATATAATGTATAGATATTAAATTTTTTGTAAAAATTTTACTTTAAAAAAATTTTTTTTTAAAGTGGGTGTGATCCTTCTCCGATTTTGCTAATTTTTATTAAGCGTACATACAGTAATAGGAGTAACGTTCCTGCCAAATTTTATAATGATATCTTCAACGACTGCCAAATTACAGCTTGCAAAACTTTTAAATTACCTTCTTTTAAAAGTGGGCGGTGCCACGCCCATTGTCCAAAATTTTGCTAATATTCTATTTTGCGTCATAAGTTCAACTCATCTACCAAGTTTCGTCGCTTTATCGGTCTTTTGTAATGAATTATCGCACTTTTTCAGTTTTTCGAAATTTTCGATATCGAAAAAGTGGGCGTGGTTATAGTCCGATATCGTTCATTTTAAATAGCGACCTGAGATGAGTACTCAGGAACCTACATACCAAATTTCATCAAGATACCTCAAAATTTACTCAAGTTATCGTGTTAACGGACGGACGGACGGACATGGCTCAATCAAATTTTTTTTCGATCCTGATTATTTTGATATATGGAAGTCTATATCTATCTCGATTCCTTTATATATGTACAACCAACCGTTATTGAATATCAATTATGGGTTGAATAATTTTAAAATCTTGGAATCTGATATGCAAATTTTTTAAGAGGGACTCTGTTACTATAACAAACTCTTTTATTTTTTTGGCTTGAAATGGTAGGTTTTGTATTTGGTCGAAAAATGCGGTTGTTTTAAACAAGGAAGAACAATCTCCATTTTTAAGTTGTGGAACTAATATTGATAACTTTCTTTCACATTGCCTTATGTATAAGAGGAGGTCAAAAATATTTTTATTTTGGCCTTGCATCGCAAATTATAGCTCATTCATAAATTGCGTTAAATAACATAAAAACGATAATTCTGAGATAAAATCTATGTTTTTAACTTAATCTGCCAATACATTTTCATTGCTTTGCTCAAGAAACCACTTCAATTCTTCCCTCAAATTTCATTCATTCTGGTTTTGTTTAGCCGTCTTGCTTGCTCAAGGGTTATGCATCGAATGGCAAGCGAAAGCAAAACAGCGTGCTCACACATCGTCAGTCGGTTTGTAAATACGAACTCAAATTATACTATGCGCAACTTTTGTAAAAGTAAAAATATTTTCACTTTATTAAGTTTTAAAAAATATGTATGTTCAGAGGAACTTAATAATACTAACTAAAACGTATTAAAAGTCACTTTACCATTGCAGCATATTGTTTTATTATGTGCCCAAAAAATAGCATGGACTTTTCCTTTTGCATTCACTGTTGATTTTATTGAGTGACAAGCGAAAGCAAACGAACGTGATCACACATCGTTTGTGTCGGTGGGAAAATACGAACTCAAATTGCACAATGTGCAGCTTTTGGCCGGCTCTGGTTTAAATGGTTACAAACGCATTCAGCTACGTCATACCTTAGTTGTTGTAAAGTTTTTCCCAATTGCCTTGTTTCGCATATATTATCTTCTACACATCACATACTTCGTATGTAGTTATGTGTTGAAGTTATGCATGTTTGTAAGGCGGTTTCATAGAAACTTGGTATTTATTGCTGTTTTTGTTCTATTTATAGAACTACAACGAATTAACCAAATGTTGTCTCTTTATCTATATATTAATACGCTAACAAAATTTCCATACAATCAATTGGCAGGCTGTTTCGCATACTTAGCATACGTAAAATCATATAAAAGTTATATGAATCGATTCGTATTGATCAGCCGCAGTGCATAGGCCTATTTTTGTTAACAAATATTACTCTATTTGTTTATAATTAATAGAAAATTTGTTTGTAAATTCGAAAATCTGTGCAACTATCGAAATTGCCATCTGTAGGACGCATTATGTTCACAAACCCCCCTGAGTACATAGCTCCAAATTCTCAATTGTTGCGTTGCTCAAATGTTTCATCTCTACATATGTATATATTTGTACACGCCAAACGGTGAGAGAGCTACTGCTTTGCTCATTTTCTGTTGAAATAAAATATTGTTTCCCATTGTTTCCAATTACCTATATTGGTTTGTACCAAAATCCTTAAAAACTTGTTCTAAAATAATTGTTAGCGCACAAAAAAACTTTAAAGAGAAGTAATAACTTAACCGGCCTATTTCCTATTTTTTTGGACAAATTTTACTTACACGTAAAAGCATAGGTCTTTATTTAACAGATTCTTTGTTTTTCATTTTAGGTGCTTAAAAAAAATTAAATCAGAAATAATGAGTCAACTTTTGTTCAAACTCACTAAATTTATTTATTTATAACAATTAATTGGAAATTTGACCCAACTGTTTTTTGCATTTCCAGATTTTATGCTCATTTTAGATATAGCACGTCTTATAGTGAACAAAAAATAAATAAATTTGCTACAAAGATATTACATTAAAATTTGTATATTGTCTTTTATGATAATTTATTTTGTTATTTATTATTTTATTTTATTATATTATCTTTTATTTCAACTTAGTTTATTATTATTTAAATGCAACTTGATTGAATCGGAAAATTTCACGTTGTATATTAAACGAAAAAAAACGACATAAAAACGTTTTCGATTTTAGGTCGAAATATTGCATAGGCAGTATATTACCCACTATCTATATATTAATACGTTAACAAAACTTCCATACAATCAATTGACAGGCTGTTTAGCATACTTAGCAGCAGTGCATAGGCCTATTTTTGTTAACAAATATTACTCAATTTGTTTATAATTAATAGAAAAAGTTTTTTGTAAATTCGAAAATCTGTGCAACTATCGAAATTTCCATCTGTAGGACGCATTATGTTCACAAACCCCCCTGATTAAATAGCTCCAAATTCTCAATTGTTGCGTTGCTCAAATGTTTCATCTCTACATATGTATATATTTGTACACGCCAAACGGTGAGAGAACTACTGCTTCGCTCATTTTCTGTTGAAATAAAATATTGTTTCCCATTGTTTCCAATTACCTATATTGGTTTGTACCAAAATCTTTAAAAAATTGTTCTAAAATAATTTTTAGCGCACAAAAAACTTTAAAGAGAAGTAATAACTTAGCCGGTTTATTTTTTTGGACAAATTTTACTTATACGTAAAAGCATAGGTCTTTATTTAACAGATTCTTTGTTTTTCATTTTAGGTGCTTTAAAAAAAATTAAATCACAAATAATGAGTCAACTTTTGTTCAAACTCACTAAATTTATTTATTTATAACAATTAATTGCAAATTTTACCCAATTGTTTTTTTGCATTTCCAGATTTTATGCTCACTTTAGACATAGCACGTCTTATAGTGAACAAAAAATAAATAAATTTGCTAAAAAGATATTACATTAAAATTTGTATATTGTCTTTTATGCTAATTTATTTTGATATTTCTTGTTTTATTTTTTTATGTTATCTTTTATTTCAACTTAGTTTATTATTAGTTAAATGCAACTTGATTGCATCGGAAAATTTCACGTTGTATATTAAACGAAAAAAAAAACGACCCAAAAACCTTTTCGATTTTAGGTCGAAATATTGCATAGGCAGTATATTACCCACTATATTTATCATTGGCTAACTTTGTTTGATTATATGCCCATTAATCGGATACTTAGATCCCATAATCCTAAATTTTGTATGTCGCTTAAAATTATGAAATCAATTTTATTTTAGTAAATATGTTTGCGTGAATAATTTCAATGTGTTTGTTTCTTTTTCTTTTTTTCTAATTTATTCTGCTTTGCTATATCTTAGTATTATATCGTTCACAGACGATATTTTATGGTAGATATGGTCATATATATTCATCTCCATTTCATGAATATGAATGTTTACAAATTTAATACAAATTAATTAACTTATCTTGTTTGGTTGATTTTCCGACAGGGTGGATAAATGATGTATATTGGAATGATTTTCCCTTGTCAAATTTGGTTTTGAGACAAACCGGTTTCGGCGTTGTGCCATCGTCAGTGTCGATTTTCGTTCTGATCTGTTGTTTTCGTTTGTCCTGTATTTATAGTTCGTAGGTATATGAGCAGGTATTGTCAAATTGATGCTTGTATATATTTAGTTATTTGTATGTGCTGTGTGTTCATTTAGAACCGAGGGTGGTTTACTAATCGATTTGTGTGGCTGACTGGGGTAGGTAGAAATCTGTGATTTTAGTCGTTTGACCTTCTTTGTCGGTTTTATGTTTTGGCGTGTTAATTGTTTTGTGTTTATTTGTTGTTGTGTGTTTGTCTGTTGTACCTGTGTGATTAAGTTGTTTCCTGTAAACAAGTTTTAAAGGCTCAAATATTGTGTCAGAAATTGTGTTTATCGGTTCGTTTATTATTCTACCGTCGAATGTTTTCTGTTTGTAGATTTCCATGTTTTCGAGTACGTTGATACGTCGGCCCTTTTCCTGTATGTGAAGAACCCTAACTGTTTTATTGATGTTTGCTGGGGAACATTCATTCTCGACCATGTGATTCGCGAAGTTAGACTTGGGTATAATGTGTGGATTCCGTATTTTTTTGTTGTAATCTCTAATATGTTCTCTGAACCCCGTTCTTATTTGCCGTCCTGTTTGTCCTATGTAACTATGCTGGCATCCGCAGGTAAGCTTGTATACGCCATGGCTGCTAAACCGATCCTCTGAATTAATGTTAGTTCTTAGTTTTCGCCCTAGATTGTTCGATGTTTTGAATGCTGTGTTAATGTTGTATTTTTTAAAAAAATTTGCCAATTTATATGTTGCTTTTCCAGTATATGTTAGTCGTACAGCTATTATTTTCCTTTTCATTATTTCTTTTTTGTTCTCCATTTGTCCTTCTGAGCTTATCTACTAGTGCTTTTTTATATCCGTTGTTTGCAGCGATATTATATATGACCTCAAGTTCTCTCTTATATGCCTCTTGTGTAAGCGATGTTTTTTCAAGTCTATGTACCAAGTGCCTTAATGCTGCATTTTTATGCTGTTGAGGGTGATTTGAGGTATTGTGTATTATTGTATCGGTGGCCGTTGACTTTCTATATATGTCATAGTTAAATCTTTTGGCTTCTTTATCAATATTTATCGTGAGGTCTAGATAGTTGATTCCTCCGTCTTTTTCGGTTTCCATTGTAAATTTTATATTTCCGTGCTGCTTGTTGAGGTACTCCAGTACAAGCTCTTCGTTATTAGTAGTTAAAACGCATATTATGTCATCCACGTATCTAGCATAAAATGACACGCCTAATTTGGACTTCAGATCCCGTATGTACTTTTCTTCCAGATTTTGCATGAAAACTTCCATAAGAATTGCAGATGTGGGGCTTCCCATTCCAAGACCGTTTATTTGTCTATATATTTTATTGTTGAATTGAAAATAGTTTTGACGTAAAGTGGTTCTTAGCGTATTTGTGATTTGCATACTTTTCACTTTGTTTTTTGTGTTATGAACTATTGTTGAGCTAACTATGTCCAAAGTCTCCGATAGTGGTATAGATGGGTATAAATCTTTTATGTCAAAAGATACCAATTTGCTGTTTCTTGTTAGCTCTACGGCCTCGAGTCTCTCTATTAGTTCCGTTGTGTTAGCTATTGCATATTCGTTTCTTAGCTCCAGAGTATCTATCAATATCGTTTTTAAATATTTGGACAGTTTGTAACATGGTGCCGATTTGAAATTAATGATGGGCCTTATTGGCGTGTCCGGCTTGTTGATTTTTGGTAGCGCAACCAGTGGAGGAGCCGAAGGGTTCATTTGGACCAATCTATGTGCCATGTTAGAATCTACTATATTGGTTGCATTCTTTATAGCAACTTTGATTTGTTTTTGGTATTCATCTGTTGGATCCTCGGGCACGACTAAAATCACAGATTTCTACCTACCTCAGTCAGCCACACAAATCGATTAGTAAACCACCCTCGGTTCTAAATGAACACACAGCACATACAAATAACTAAATATATACAAGCATCAATTTGACAATACCTGCTCATATACCTACGAACTATAAATACAGGACAAACGACAACAACAGATCAGAACGAAAATCGACACTGACGATGGCACAACGTCGAAACCGGTTTGTCTCAAAACCAAATTTGACAAGGGATGACGGAAAATCGTTCCAATATACATCACAAATTAATTACGCACATAGATATCAATGAGAATCCCAACATTAAATATCCGGATATTAGAATCTTCATATTTCCACAATGATAACATTAAAACCCGGAAAAAGGTCCAAGTGCACTTATTGCGTTTTTATATGGAACTGTTTATTCACATCACTTAATTTTTTCGCACTTTAAGTACTTTATTTTTTTTTTCTTTCATTTAAATTTTTTTAGTAAACTCTGCCTTCTTTTTCATTACATAATTTTTTTATATTTTTATTTTTTATGAAGGTATCCTCTATTCTGTTCGAAACTTTCGTTTTGCTTCACACTTATGTACATACTACATATGTATTTATACAAAATTAAAATCGGCAAAGCGCCAATTGCATACCTAACGGGTGGCGTGAAATAGGCTAAATTCCTTAAGCACATTTCTTCGTTTTTAACTAAAAGTTCGTGTTTTTGAATTATGACACTAATGAAGTAAATGGGCGATATATGTATATGGGAGATATGGGCCTACTGGGGAACCGAGCACACAAAACTAACTTCGGTAGCGCCCCAACGGGGACCTCCCGGGTGGTGTGGAAAAACCTATTTTTCAATTTAATGTCAAGTAATTTCACCTTAATTCTATGTCAATTTCTTTTGATTTTACATATTTTTTATATTTTTGTTTAAGGAGCTCCATACCAAAAGGTTATAATTACATTTGAAAATTTTGTAGAAAATTTAAGAAAATAAAATAAAAATTACAATATCTTAATGAAAAATTTAAGTAAGTTAGACCAGTTTGCTATATTTCCGCTCACTGCTTAACTATTAACGCATTATTTCAATACCCCCAACACTGCATGCATAGACTGAGTTGAACAAAATAAGAGTTGGTCGAATTTCGACCACAGGCGATACTAGTACGAATTAATTGAGGATTGCCCGTATTGCTTTAAATGTATGAACATTTATTTCAAGCAATTTTTAATTATATAATTTATTTAATAATTTGGGAAAAATTTAAATAACGTGACATTAGGACGGACAAGGCGACAGCTGTTTCGATTATACCTTGTGAATCTCTTCAAAGCCTTTTCTCTCGGGAGTGGGAGTCGAACCCGCACTCCTACGATAGTTGAAATGGTTACAAACGCATTCAGCTACGTCATTCCTTAGTTTTGTAAAGTTTTTCCCAATTGCCTTCTTTCGCATATATTATCTTCTACACATCACATACTTCGTATTTAGTTATGTGTTGAAGTTATGCATGTTTGTAAGGCGGTTTCATAGAAACTTGGTATTTATTGCTGTTTTTGTTCTATTTATAGAACTACAACGAATTAACCAAATGTTGTCTCTTTATATGAATTAATCGGGGATTGCCCATATTGCTTTAAATGTATGAACATTTCTTTCAAGCAATTTCTAATTTTATAATTTATTTAATAATTGGGGAAAAATTTAAACAACGTGACATCAGGACGGACAAGGCGACAGCTCTTTTGATTATACCTTGTAAATCTCTTCATAGCCTTTTCTCCCGGGAGTGGGAGTCGAACACGCTGAAATGTTTAATAGTAAATAAAAGAAACTCTGACTTTGGAAGTCGGATAATGATTGATTTTATTAAAAGAAATTCTTTCCCTTTTATACATAATTTCTTAACCTATACATTCATAATCTTTCTAATACTTGCGAATTAAAGATATGTAGATTTGTATTAGTGGTGTATATATGTAGATTTGTATTAATAGTATGCATATATGTTGATTTGTATAAACGGTGTGTATACATGTAGGTTTGTATTAATAGTATGCTTATATGTAAAATAAAAATAAAAAAAAAAATGTAAGGCGCGACAACCTCCGAAGAGATATAAGGCCGAGCTTCTCTTCCAATTTACGTCGTGCTCCTTTTGATTTTCCCTACAAATTGGCCGGACGGGACCTACATGCTTAATGCCGACTCCGAACGGCATCTGCAAGGCAGATGAGTTTTCACTGAGAGCTTTTCATGGCAGAAATATACCTGGAGCGCTTGCCAAACACTGCCGAGGGGTGACCCCGCTTAGAAAAATTTTCTTCTAATTGAAAAACCTTATTTCTAAAATTTTGATGTTGCTTTGCCCGGGGTGTGAACCCAGCGCATACGGTGTGGTAGGCGGAGCACGCTACCATCACCCCACGGTGGCCGCCTTATATGTAGATTTGTATAAATGGTATGCATACATGTAGATATGTATGCAAAGTCAGCAGATTGCTATTCATGTAAAATGTTTGTATGTGAATATTTGGTTAATTCACATTATTGGTTGTATGTAAATATTTTAGTGGCAAACTAACATTGACGATCGGCATTGTATTGACCGGAGTGAGTGACTAAGCAAAATTGGTAACGTGTGAACTGACAAGGGTTTCATATTCGGCATTCCACTGATGTTGGCTTACCGCTGTGTTAGGTCAATGTAATTTATGTCGCATAATAATACAATCAATCTTGCCAATAAATGCTACTTTGGATTAGGTAGGCAATTGAAAAGTAAAGTCCTCTCTCGGCGAACGAAAATCATACTCTATAAGTCACTTATCGTACCCGTCCTGCTATATGGGGCAGAAGCATGGACCATGACAACAGCAGATGAAGCGGCTTTGGGAGTGTTCGAGAGAAAATTTCTTCGAAAGATTTATGGACCTCTACGCGTTGGCGATGGCGAGTACCGAAGAAGATTTAATGATGAGCTGTACGAGCTATACGCAGACATCAACATAGTCCAGCGAATTAAACCGCAGCGGCTGCGCTGGCTAGGCCAAGTTATGCGAATGAAAGATGATGCTCCGGCCAAGAAAGTGTTTCTATCGGAACCCGCCTATGGAAGCAGAGGTAGAGGGCGGCCCCCACTCCGTTGGAAGGACCAGGTGGAAAACGATTTAAACTCCCTTGGTGTGACCAATTGGCGCCGGTTAGCGGAGCGAAGGAGCGACTGGCGCGCCTTGTTGGACGGCCATAACCGTTTAGACGGTTAAGCGCCAATTAAGTAAGTAAGTAAGATTATGATATTACAAAAATGTATTGGCATAGAAGTTCATGATGAGTAATGCCGCAAATGTATTGCATAGTTGGGCATGACGCATAATGCTACACCATCCGCCTTAGAAAAAGAGGATTATATAATTGTTTTGTGAACAATTGTATAAGACTATTTGTTCGAATTTTAAATGATTTTGGTATTTTACTGTAACTTGATATTATAGTGAAAGAGTTTGTGTACTTTGTTTCTAATTTGGTGGCCTTGATACTTTTATTATTTTTATATTTTATATATTTTTTTTCTTAACAATATTTTGAACAAATCTTTTTTTTTTATAAAATTTTAAATTTAAAGATTATTTTACTTATTATACTTATTTTATTTATTTTACTTATTTTATTTATTTTCTATATTTTACTTATTTTACAGCCGGATTTTAAATGTGTCGACCTACCTCAAATCCTCTTGTTTCTAGAAGTTTTTATTAAATAACCGAGTAAATTTGAATGCTTATTTTACGATTATTTGCTTTACATTATTAAAAGGTGTGTCAAATGTGTTTAAGCCTATTCTTAAGAGTTATTAATTCCTTATCTTTTTTGTTCCTATTACTCGTTTCTTCTCTATGTGGTGTGACGGACTTATTTCTGCTGAGGTATGCCCAGTCCGTCCAGGGTTCCTATGGTTGGTGGGAGAACCTATTCCGCTTGGAATAAATAAACAAAGGAGTTCCGAAAAACGTTATAAGATTTATTAAAAAAAAATTCAATGTCCTTAATAGCTACTCCTATTCTCTGTCCCTGTCTAGATAAGGGTAGCTGAGGTAGAACCTCTCTGCTAAGCTCTCCATCAGTTGGAGTAGAAACCTCCTACTGAATATAAAACTAATCACGAAATGAAGTAGGAACCTTCAGGTCGTGTTCTGGTCAGTGGTAGAAGCCCACTGACTCATATGCCTATCTCCTAGCTTCTGCTCTTACAAGCTAATTTGCCGCCCTTATATACGATTTCGTACACCGGCGGACGGTTATTTCCTAAAAACAATTCATCGGTAATAATTCCTGCGTTATAAAATTATGTAGGATTGCGCGCAGGCAGTCAGTAATTTTACAATAACAATTATAACAATTATAAAAGGTGGAAATGCAAATATCGAATACTATTTTAACGCTACTTTCGCTACATGCTAACATACATTTTCCCTCCTTCCATTATCATGCCTATGGTTTGCATACATGTATATATATATATGCATACTTTCGATCATGTAGGAAAATCCGCTATCCCGGCATTTAGTATCCCAATTTTCGGGAGCCCTAATATACATAGCGAACAATGTACCTAATCTCGTACATACATTTGTTGTATGCCTGCCGGGTTTTCCAATCTTCGCTTTACCTATTGAATTGAATCATTTGTGTTTATGTGTATGTTCGCTGTCGCTTGTTTCTGGTGGTGCGTTGGCCTCGCTTGATGCTTTCGACTTCTGCTTACGGCGTGCGATGGTGTGTCGTATGCTCGTGTGTAAGTATGTATAGAAAAGTTCCAATTAGTAGCGGCGCTTATTTTACCGACATTTTCTGCTGATCTTCGTTTATCCAAATTATAATGTATGTTGTATTTGTAGCTGAGTGTATTGGATGCGCAAAGGGTTGGTTGACCATCGCAATTTTATGTTTTTGTGCGTTTCCACTTCCCTTCCAAATGTTTTAGTGTATGTTAGGGTGACCTATATTTGAAATTTATGTGGGCGAAAAATGTAAATATTTTGCTTGCGTGCAAAAGTGCGCAAGTCTGGTTTGTCCTTCAATTTAGTAAATAATAATTGAATATACAACCGCATATATGTATTTTGACGTGTAATTCATAAAGATATAATTCATGTCATAATAATGTATAAGTGTTAAATTCAGAGTTAAATTCAATCATTGTATAACATGTATGTAAAACATGAAAAAATAGGTATATGTTGTGAGGGTAAAAAATCCTCGGTTTTGGGGTCTTCACATTCCCCCCTCACCTACCGCAGCGAAGCTTACGGTCACCATGCCGGTGCTTGTGATCCGTACTCGGAAGCAGTGTTCGCCCACACTGCCTTCGTTGTCGCTGTCGTCATGGTTGTCGTTGCTGCTGTTGATGCTACCACTGGCCTCGCTGGCCATCAGGCTCAATATGTCGCTGTTGTTGTCTTTGAGGCTGCCGTTGACCTCGCTGGCCATACGGTTTAATATTTCACTGACGTCGTTGTGTTCGTTGCTGGCGTTTCGCTGCCCTTCCCGTCGGTGGTGTGTGTGATGCCAGTCTATACTGTAAATGAAAAACTGGTGGATTTTCCTTAGGGTGCTCTCACCGTATATGGTGGATTTAAAAAAAAATATGGTATATCATGAGCCTACTTACAGGGTATATTTATGTGATTATGAAATTGTGGTTAGAGTTTACCGGGCTTAAGTGGTTGATCCGAAGTTCGGGTACTTCTTGAAATGAAATTTCTTCGTGTATGATTTGATACCGTTCCGGTTGGGCGTGTACGTTACTACCGATTTGAGTAGAGTTGCAGTAGAATCTCACGTAATAGTCCGTTATTCCGGAGTTGTCTCGGGGTGTGTGCTCGTTTAACGCCGCTATAGCGAACTGCCTCCCTAGGTGTAATCTTGTTCCATGTATCGGTTCTCTGGCGATCTGTACTTGGGTTCCTCGAGCGAACTGTACCTGATTCTCCGTATTGTTTTGCCCTTGAGCGTCTCTGTATGCTACCAGCTGTTGGCTTGTACTTTGGTCCTCTCCTTGTTTTCTCTCGGTCTCTTCGCTGACTCGTGTAAGCGTACCACAGATAACCTTGCTGTTCTCTCTCTGTTGTTGTACCTCGGAAATATCTTGCTGTTCCATTGGACGATGTTGACGTGATTTGATGTTCACTAGCGTTCTTCTTGTTGCTCTGTTTATGACTTTGTTTCCTGGATTCGTTGTTGTTGGTGGCGTCGGTTGCGTGGTATGCTTTCAGCTCACTTAAGTGGGCTGTCCTCCTCCTTCCTCTAAAAACTTTGTCTAGCTCTACGATCACTGGTGATACAAAGTTCGTTACCCAGTGTGGTCCACTGTACCTGGAGCTAGTTTGGCTGCAAAGTTATCCACCGCTTTTGAAAGCTGATGCTCCTTTACCAGCACTAGGTCGCCTACAGCTGGTCGCCATTGCCTTCTTCTTAAATTATAATGTTTTGCTTGCTCTGCTGATGCTCGCTCTTGCTTCCGTCGTACCATCTCGAATATCTCCTTCATCTTCATCGATTTCTCCACTGGATTAGCTACTCTCTCACCTGTACCGAATGTGTGCTTGTCGTAAAAGCTATTGGGAATCCTTGGTTCTCTGCCTTGTACTACATATGCTGGACTGTACCCGGTCGATTCACATACGCTTGTGTTTACTGCGAGTGTTATCTGTGGTATTAGCTCGTCCCATATTCTCTGCTCATTCCCTGAAAACTGTGCTGTCATCCTCTTGATGTTTGCGGTTCGCTGTTTCTGTCGGATTCTCTGCGGTGTGTATGGTGCCGTCATCTGGTGTTTTACGCCAAGCTCCTCCAAATACTTCTTAAAACGTTTGCTCACGAACTGCGCTCCGTTGTCTGTGATTAATACTTTTGGAATGCCAAATCGTGCCAAAATTCTCTCTCTAAATCCTCGTATTACGCTCTCTGTTGTTGCCTTTCTAATTGCCATTATCTCCACCCATTTTGAAAATCTGTCAAAGAAAAATAATGCCATTATATTACCATGTTTTGAGCGTGGCATTGGACCAGCAAAGTCTACACACACTGTTGCCCACAGTTCTTCTGGAATTTTAGTTAACATCTTACCCGCGGCCGGTTGTTGACCAGGTTTGTATACCTTACATCCATGACATTGCTGTACGTACTTTCTTATGTCTCTGAACATTCCGGGCCAGTAATATCGCGTCGTCGCTCCTGCAATCGATTTTGAACGCCCATGTGTCCTGCGCTTGGTGTGTCATGAATTTCCGCCAGCACTCTGCGTCTCTGTGGGGTCGGTACACATAGCTTCCACGGTACTGCGTCTTCACCATCCACTTGACTCTCTGTTCTCCTGTATAGCTTTCCGTCCTCGATCACATAGTCTGGGAATTTCTCCGGAGCCTTCCTCACCTCTGCCATCTTCGCTTTCAGTCACTTGCACTCGTCTTTTCCTTGCTCCACCGTCAACGTGCTTAGTTAGTTGCTCGTCCATCGGCTGCCTAGAAAGTGCATCTGCAACCACGTTTAACTTTCCTTTCCGTTACTGTACGTTCAATGAGTATTGTTGTAGTTCCAGTGCCCATCTAGCAATCCGTCCCGTCGGACTGTCTATTGCGTTCAACCATTTTAGGGCTAGCTGGTCCGTGATTACCGTGAACGTGTATCCCTCAAGGTAGGGTCTCATCTTCCTTATAGCCCAAACTATTGCTAAACATTCCTTCTCTGTCGGGGAGTAATTTGTTTCTGCCTTGTTAAGTCGGCGACTCGCATAAGCAATCACTCGTTCTTCGCTGTCTGATCCTTGAATGAGCACTACTCCGAAGCCAAAATCGTTTGCATCCGTCTGTAAACAAAACTGCTTCGAAAAATCTGGACAATCTAGTACAGGTTCTTGGGTGAGTGCGGCCTTTAGTGCTTCGAATGCCGACTGCTGCTCTTCCGACCACTTCCACTTCCTTCCTTTCTTTAGCATTAACGTCAACGGGTGTGAAACTTGTGAAAAGTCTGAGACGAATCTCCTGTACCACGATACCACTCCTAGGAATCTCCGTAGTTCGCGTAAATTATTTGGCGGTGTCAACTCTTTGATGGCTGCTATCTTGTCCGGGTCCGTGTGAATGCCTTCCTCGCTAACGACATGACCTAGATACTTCAGATTTTTCTTAAAAAACTCACATTTTTCCGGGTTTATCTTAAGGTTCGCTCTTCACAGCCGTTGAAATACTTCCGTCAGGTGTCTTATGTGTTCTTCCAATGTTTTGCTCGTTTCGAAATGGCATCATCGTCTTCTATAGGAGCAGCTAGGTTAAATATTCTTTTCTTGTTTAAATTAAGGTTTTTATTTCCGTCTAGAATTGTGTTTGTTTTCGATCTTCTATTATCAAATGAGGAAGGTCCAAATTTATTTATACTCATATTACTTAATAATATTTGCTTCTCACAACTCTTCAGTGATTGATATATGTAATCTCGTTGTGATGGTTGTTATGACCAGCACTTGTTGAAGATATAAGCAACCTCAATCTATCCACCAACTCATTAGGGTTAACCCAATATTGATAAATATTTTTACGGTAATCGAGGAGAAAGGAAAACTGAGAAAGGAAAAGTATATGCACACCGACACACATATATACCGCAAAACTATTTCGCTGCCTACATTTAGGCGCATACGTATGAAACCGCAAAACAGCAAAACAATTTCATTGCATCCATTTAGGTGCATCAACCGTAAATGTGTGTGCGTGTGTACACTTTGTGAACCCAGCAAGAAATCCAGCGACTGATACTGATCAGACTGTCTGCTACTGATCTGATCACTATCAGTTCAGTATCTGGTCAGTATCTGATCAGTATCAGACCAGTATCTGGTCAGTATCTGATCAGTATCGATCTCTCGATTTCTTGCTGGTTCACAAAGTTCACCTTTTCGAAGCGTTAAATAAGATAAAAACTGAATTATGTTTTTTATTCTTTTATTTTATAATGATCCCAAGCGTAGGTATTAATTCCATTATTTTTTCAAATCTCTTATCATCTAAAAAACTTAATGTGAATTTATTTATTTCTTGGGTATACAATTCATGACATTTTGACCAAAAATATACATTGAGTCAAAGTACAATTTCTTTTCGAATAAACATCTTTTAAAATCATTTTCAGAAAGTTTGAGAGTAACACTTTATTTAACACCCTTAATTTTTATACTCAGTTGAGCAGAGCTCACAGAGTATATTAAGTTTGATTGGATAACGGTTGGTTGTACATATATAAAGGAATCGAGATAGATATAGACTTCCATATATGAAAATAATCAGGATCGAAAAAAAATTTGATTGAGCCATGTCCGTCCGTCCGTCCGTTAACACGATAACTTGAGTAAATTTTGAGGTATCTTGATGAAATTCGGTATGTAGATTCCTGAGCACTCATCTCAAATCGCTATTTAAAATGAACGATATCAGACTATAACCACGCCCACTTTTTCGATATCGAAAATTTCGAAAAACCGAAAAAGTGCGATAATTCATTACAAAAGACCGATAAAGCGACGAAACTTGGTAGATGAGTTGAACTTATGACGCAAAATAGAAAATTAGTAAAATTTTGGACAATGGGCGTGGCACCGCCCACTTTTAAAAGAAGGTTATTTAAAATTTTGCAAGCTGTAATTTAGCAGTCGTTGAAGATATCATGAATAAATTTGGCAGGAACGTTACTCTTATTACTATATGTACGCTTAATAAAAATTAGCAAAATCGGAGAAGGACCACGCCCACTTTTAAAAAAAATTTTTTTTAAAAGTAAAATTTTAACAAAAAATTTAATATCTTTACAGTATATAAGTAAATTATGTCAAGATTCAACTCCAGTAATGATATGGTGCAACAAAATACAAAAATAAAAGAAAATTTAAAAATGGGCGTGGCTCCGCCCTTTTTCATTTAATTTGTCTAGGATACTTTTAACGCCATAAGTCGAACAAAAATTAACCAATCCTTTTGAAATTTGGTAGGGGCATAGATTTTATGGCGTTAACTGTTTTCTGTGAAAATGGGCGAAATCGGGTGATGCCACGCCCAGTTTTTATACACAGTCGTCCGTCTGTCCTTCCGCATGGCCGTTAACACGATAACTTGAGCAAAAATCGATATATCTTTACTAAACTCAGTTCACGTACTTATCTGAACTCACTTTATCTTGGTATGAAAAATTAACGAAATCCGACTATGACCACGCCCACTTTTTCGATATCAAAATTTACGAAAAATGAAAAAAATTCATTAATTATATACCAAATACGAAAAAAGGGATGAAATATGGTAAGGTAATTGGATTGTTTTATTGACGCGAAATATAACTTTAGAAAAAACTTTATAAAATGATTGTGACACCTACCATATTAAGTAGAAGAAAATGAAAAAGTTCTGCAGGGCGAAATAAAAAACCCTTAAAATCTTGGCAGGTATTACATATATAAATAAATTAGCGGTATCCAACAGATGATGTTCTGGGTCACCTTGGTCCACATTTTGGTCGATATCTGGAAAACGCCTTCACATATACAACTACGACCACTCCCTTTTAAAACTCTCATTAATACCTTTAATTTGATACCCATATCGTACAAACTCATTCTAGAGTCACCCCTGGTCCACCTTTATGGCGATATTTCGAAAAGGCGAACACCTATAGAACGAAGGCCCACTCCCTTTTAAAAATACTCATTAACACCTTTCATTTGATACCCATATCGTACAAACAAAGTCTAGAGTCACCCCTGGTCCAGAAAGGCCCACTCCCTCTTAAAATACTCATTAACTCCTTTCGTTTGATACCCATATTGCACAAACGAATTCTAGGGTCACCCCTGGTCCACCTTTATGGCGATATCTCGAAACGGCGTCCACCTATGGAACTAAGGATTACTCCCTTTTAAAATACTCATTAACACCTTTCATTTGATACCCATATCGTACAGACGCATTCTAGAGTCACACCTGGTCCATCTTTATGGCGATATCTCGAAAAGGCGTCCACTTATAGAACTAAGGCCCACTCCCTCTTAAAATACTCATTAGCTCCTTTCGTTTGATACCCATATTGCACAAACGAATTCTAGAGTCACCCCTGGTCCACCTTTATGGCGATATCTCGAAAAGGGGTCCACCTATAGAACTAAGCCCCACGCCCTTTTAAAATAATCATTAACACCTTTCATTTGATACCCATATCATACAAACAAATTCTAAAGTCACCCCTGGTCCACCTTTATGGCGATATCTCGAAAAGGCGAACACCTATAAAACGAAGGCCCACTCCCTTTTAAAAATACTCATTAACACCTTTCATTTGATACCCATATCGTACAAACAAAGTCTAGAGTCACCCCTGGTCCACCTTTATTGCGATACCTCGACAATGCGTCCACCTATAGAACTAAGGCCCACTCCCTCTTAAAATACTCATTAACACCTTTCGTTTGAAGCCCATATTGTGCAAACAAATTCTAGGGTCACCCCTGGTCCACCTTTATGTCAATATCTCGAAACGGCGTCCACCTATGGAACTAGGGATTACTCCCTTTTAAAATGCTCATTAACACCTTTCATTTGATACCCATATCGTACAAACGCATTCTAGAGTCACCCCTGGTCCATCTTTACGGCGATATCTCGAAAAGGCGTCCATCTATAGTACTTAGGTCCACGCCCTTTTAAAATACTCATTAATACCTTTTATTTGATACCCATATCGTACAAACGCATTCTAGAGTCAACCCTGATCCACCTTTATGGCTATATCCCTAAATGGCGTCCACCTATAGAACTATGGCCCGCTCCCTTATAAAATACTCTTTAATGCCTTTCATTTGATACACATGTCATACAAACACATTCCAGGGTTTCCCTCGGTTCATTTTCCTACATGGTTATTTTCCCTTATGTTGTCACCATAGCTCTCAACTGAGTATGTAATGTTCGGTTACACCCGAACTTAACCTTCCTTACTTGTTTTAATCTCTTTTTCTTCTTCATCCATGCGAATAGAATACATTTTTGCTCTCAAACCAATAAATTCCTTCATTAATTTGCCATTACATTCATCTTTCATCATACCCAAAACCTTTTTGTTTAACAATGGAAAATCAAAAACATTTGGATTTGGGTATGCAGATGTATCAAATTGCATGCTTATATCCTTACGAGTATCATCATAAAAGTCATTTGTTTTAATATCGTAAATAAAAGAGTCAGTATCCATATAGTTAAGATTAACATTTTCACAATATTTTGGTTTAATATAATCAAAATGAAATTCATATATTTTCAGTTTAGAAAGTTCTAAGACGGTAAAACCTATATAAATAGGTTTATTGTAAATTGTGAAACCTTTATTGAATTGTATTGCGATCATATTATCAGTAAATTTTTGTGAACTATGAAAATTAAAGTTTGCTATTAGAGCTCTAGCTCCTAATGTCTTACCTCTACTCTCCCATTCGGTTACTATTTTTATATCTTTTCGTTTATCAACATTTTCCATAGTCTTTCCATAGACTGCATTGTTTAATAGCTTAAACAAATTTTGTTCAAATGAATTTTTAGATAATGTTCGATGGTGCTTATTCAAATCAATATATTTTTTCAACCAATCTGATTGAAAAAATTTTAGAATTTTATGTATTTTCACTAAAACTAATCCATGTCTTATACATTGTTTAAGAGTTCTATGGTGTATTATATATTTTTCTTTTTTGGATAAGTCTGTTATCAGCTTAGTATATTTCATATTTTTATTTTTTTTTTGTTTTCTGAACAGAATGGAAAATCATTATGATAATCATGTAAACTAGATGGATATTCTAAATCCACTTCTAATATATAACCAATTTCCGAATCATCTGCAATATTATTTACATTAAAGCCTTCAATATTTTCAACCCATTCAAAATTTCTAAATGGAAGATATTGTGACATAGCAAAACCGTACAAAATGTTAACATCTAAATAAATGAGATAATTTGATTCTTTATTACAGTCATAATCACTCATATATTTATTATTTGCTATTGAATATCGCTTACTGCACTGAACAGTTCCTCCTCTAATACCCCGCTTTATAAAACTATTCATATTATTTTCAGTTATTAGTTCTAAATTTATTTTTGTTGTCTTCAACATAGCCGCCCAAGGTAACCCTGGGGTGGTATAATATTGGCTTTGCATACTTTTCTAAAATTTTCGAAAATGTCACATAATATAACAATAAATAATCAATCAAGTTTTTGCATTTGAATATATTCCACACTTTTTTAGCATGTTCCTAATCAGCTACACTACACAATTCATTATTTAATTAGTTAAAGAAAAATTAAAAAGCAGGTAGTTTTGTTTCTTTTAAACGGTCTATCGAGTTTAGGTAATCATAAGGAAATACACCTTTACACTTCATTAATGTAAATTCATCATTATTTTTATAAAATGATTTTGCAATATGTAAATCTTCATCGGTTAAGTAACTAGCTAAACTTTGTAAGCTAGATGGCATAAATCTGTATGAATCCAAAAAACGAAGTTCGGTAGAATATTTTTCAGTTATATATATTCTCTTAGATATGGATATATATAACTCTTTATTTAAGGGAATAACTTTAATGATCTTAAATGAGCTCTGGGCCACACATTAAATGAAATACACACACGTGTTGTATATATTTAGCGTTATATTTAGGTCGATATTTCGATTTCAATTTGAAATCATCATCAGGACTGAAAAATGTTATAATATTAATAAATAAACACATAAAACCAAATTGCACAAAAGTATATCATCATATACCTACATTCTTCACTTCACCTAGTCGACTAACTTAATATTTAAAGTTAAGAACAGAGGAATATGAACCCAAAAAAGGTAAACAAGCAAAAGGAAACACCGCTATGGTAAACAAAATTTGATACAAACAACAATACATGAAATGGTAAAATGCATATGTACATACATATGTATAAGAGAATTTACCATATAAATAAGTATAATACAAGACGAAGATGAGGATAAAAAACGAATTGATGGCACTCTCAGCATTTCTGGTTGCTGTTCTGCGTTATCAGCTGTCTGTATGCGTGGGCAACTCCACCGTCCGTGTCGGACTTGAAATTCATGCGATTTTCGTTGTGAGTGCCGATAATATACAACATCTCTAAAATGTAGCGTTTATTGTAATGTGATTCTTGTTGTAAAATTTTTACATCATCAAAATCTGGAGAGTGTCCCAAAGTTTTACAATGCTGGGAAAGAGCTGTTTGGTTGTCATTATAGTGATCGCGATTTTTAATATTAGATTTGTGCGCGGAAATCCTTGTTTTCAGTTTGGATTTAGTGGTCCCAATATATACCTTAGGGCAAGGTACCTGGGATCCGTCACCGTTGCATTTAATTTTGTATATAACGTCCGATTTATCGTATTTCCCGATCTTACTCTTCGTGTTGCTATATATTTGTTGCAAAGTGTTGTGATATTTGAAGGCGATTTGAAATTTTTCCTTGTCGTATAGATTTGAATATTTGATTCTGTTCGATAGGCCATGTACGAAAATTGCCGATTTATATATCCTTTCGTGCGTAATTGTTTTGATTTTACTCGGTTCGAAATGATCACGTATGTACCGATTAATTAGATGAGTGGGAAATTCATTATTTTCTAGAATATTTCTTATTATTTCTTTATTTTTCGCGTGGTACATTTCATCACTGATTGAGAGGACTCTTCTTATAAAATTTCTTGCCGTGTTAACTATTGTTGCCTTGTCATGTTTGGAATAAAAATTCAATAATCTCTCGGAGGCTGTGGGTTTTTTATACCAATCAAATGTAAGGATGTTATCTTTTCTTACAACGAGTGTGTCCAAAAATGGTAACTGTCCATCACTCTCAACTTCTACTGTAAATTTTATGGACCTGTTGTAGATATTTAGTTCAGCCAGCATTGCCTCTATCGCGTCAGTTCGCCCAATAACAAAAATATCGTCTACATATTTACTGAGAAGGCGCGGTTTATGGGGTGATTTTTCTTCAAATTTGCATAGTAATTCTTCCATTACGATGTCTGCTATAACCGGCGATGCGGGCGACCCCATAGGCATTCCCGCACGTTGTTCGTAAATCTTGTTATTAAACTTAAAATATCTATTTTCTTTGATACAAAACCGTACCACTTCTAGAAAAAGTTCTTTTGTTAAATTTGTGTGTATTTTGATAATATTCCATTTTGACGCAATGATTTCTAAAGCATGATCTACCGGGATGCTGGGGAATAATGAGACCACATCAAACGAGACCAGGCTCTCGTCGTCAAATATATATGAGTTCTGAATTTTGCTTTTGAAGTCAATCGCATCTTTAACATTATATTTTGAGGCTTTTGTTATATTCTCTAAAATATTTACAACAAATTTGCATAAATTGTACGAAGGTGAATTAGTAGACGAACATATCGGTCTCAGGGGAATACCTTCTTTATGAACCTTCGGAAGGCCATACAATCTCGGTGCATTAGTTGTCCTACTCAAAAGACCTTATTTTTCTTTCATATCTATCATTTTATTTTTAAATAGTTTATCAACAATTTCATTATTTTTGTTTTGTAGTTTGTTAGTAGGGTTCCGTTTTAGTACTCGATACGCTGAAATGTCATTGACTATGCTTTGCAGTTTTGCTTCGTAATCAGCCTTTTCCATAATAACAGTCACGCTTCCTTTGTCCGCATTAGGAACCAACAACTCTTTGTTATTTTTAAGAAACGTCTTTGCTGACTGTAGTGTATTCGATATAAATTTATCTCTCGAGCTAACATCTGTTTTTTTGAGGTGGTCCCGTATTAATGTCGTGAAATTGTTCCGCTCAATTTCTTGTTGTTCTTTGTCTTTAATCGTCTGTATACAGTCTTCGCCATCTGCAATCATTTTAAATAAAGGAAAGCCTATCTTTGTTGTTGGTAGAGAAAATTTTGGGCCTAGTGAGAGAATCCACTGTACGTCTGTGGGTATATTGGTTTGTGTGGTATTGCAAAAACATTGCGGTACGCTTTTTATGTTCAGTAATTGTTTTTGTTTTTCTATAAGTTTATCATATTTGTTCGTTTGTATTCTTTTAATTTTTGTTGTTATATTTTGTGCCAAGACTTTCTCACTTTCGAAAAATATGGTCGAATCTTCGACATTAAGTTCTTGTTGTAATTTACTTTTCAATGTATTTACCTCTCTTATTTTCTGCTTCTGTAGTTCATGCTTAATTTTGATGATCAGGTTAAGGAGCTTTTTTTGTACATTTGTTAAATAATTCGATACTGAATTTGCTGTTCTATTTGAAATCCTGTTGTTGTTGATGTTGCAGTTGATGATGTAAATTATGTTCTTAGTGGCATTGTTAATGAAGCTTGGTATAATCCCACTTTTTCTACATCTAACGAGGAACTTGATCGACTCCGTCAATCTGCTATGTTGTTGTAAGTTGTGCTGATACTGTTTCGTACATTGGTTGGTTTTATTTGTATACTTATGTTTCACATTTCCGTAGATCTTGTACGTGTTCTTGTTGTTACGGTGTGCTCTCCGTTCCATAATTGATATTATTTTTGTTGCTTTTTCGGCCTTTGAATTGAAATAATTTTAATGATCTTAAACGAGCTCTAGGCCACACATTAAATGAAATACACACACTTGTTGTATATATTTAGCGTTATATTTAGGTCGATATTTCGATTTCAATTTGAAATCATCATCAGGACTGAAAAATGTTATAATATTAATAAATAAACACATAAAACCAAATTGCACAAAAGTATATCATCATATACCTACATTCTTCACTTCACCTAGTCGACTAACTTAATATTTAAAGTTAAGAACAGAGGAATATGAACCCAAAAAAGGTAAACAAGCAAAAGGAAACACCGCTATGATAAACAAAATTTGATACAAACAACAATACATGAAATGGTAAAATGCATATGTACATACATATGTATAAGAGAATTTACCATATAAATAAGTATAATACAAGACGAAGATGAGGATAAAAAACGAATTGATGGCACTCTCAGCATTTCTGGTTGCTGTTCTGCGTTATCAGCTGTCTGTATGCGTGGGCAACTCCACCGTCCGTGTCGGACTTGAAATTCATGCGATTTTCGTTGTGAGTGCCGATAATATACAACATCTCTAAAATGTAGCGTTTATTGTAATGTGATTCTTGTTGTAAAATTTTTACATCATCAAAATCTGGAGAGTGTCCCAAAGTTTTACAATGCTGGGAAAGAGCTGTTTGGTTGTCATTATAGTGATCGCGATTTTTAATATTAGATTTGTGCGCGGAAATCCTCGTTTTTAGTTTGGATTTAGTGGTCCCAATATATACCTTAGGGCAAGGTACCTGGGATCCGTCACCGTTGCATTTAATTTTGTATATAACGTCGGATTTATCGTATTTCCCGATCTTACTCTTCGTGTTGCTATATATTTGTTGCAAAGTGTTGTGATATTTGAAGGCGATTTGAAATTTTTCCTTGTCGTATAGATTTGAATATTTGATTCTGTTCGATAGGCCATGTACGAAAATTGCCGATTTATATATCCTTTCGTGCGTAATTGTTTTGATTTTACTCGGTTCGAAATGATCACGTATGTACCGATTAATTAGATGAGTGGGAAATTCATTATTTTCTAGGATATTTCTTATTATTTCTTTATTTTTCGCGTGGTACATTTCATCACTGATTGAGAGGACTCTTCTTATAAAATTTCTTGCCGTGTTAACTATTGTTGCCTTGTCATGTTTGGAATAAAAATTCAATTATCTCCCGGAGGCTGTGGGTTTTTTATACCAATCAAATGTAAGGATGTTATCTTTTCTTACAACGAGTGTGTCCAAAAATGGTAACTGTCCATCACTCTCAACTTCTACTGTAAATTTTATGGACCTGTTGTAGGTATTTAGTTCAGCCAGCATTGCCTCTATCGCGTCAGTTCGCCCAATAACAAAAATATCGTCTACATATTTACTGAGAAGGCGCGGTTTATGGGGTGATTTTTCTTCAAATTTGCATAGTAATTCTTCCATTACGATATCTGCTATAACCGGCGATGCGGGCGACCCCATAGGCATTCCCGCACGTTGCTCGTATATCTTGTTATTAAACTTAAAATATCTATTTTCTTTGATACAAAACCGTACCACTTCTAGAAAAAGTTCTTTGGTTAAATTTGTGTGTATTTTGATAATATTCCATTTTGACGCAATGATTTCTAAAGCATGATCTACCGGGATGCTGGGGAATAATAAGAAAAGATAACATCCTTACATTTGATTGGTATAAAAAACCCAGAGCCTCCGGGAGATTATTGAATTTTTATTCCAAACATGACAAGGCAACAATAGTTAACACGGCAAGAAATTTTATAAGAAGAGTCCTCTCAATCAGTGATGAAATGTACCACGCGAAAAATAAAGAAATAATAAGAAATATCCTAGAAAATAATGAATTTCCCACTCATCTAATTAATCGGTACACACGTGATCATTTCGAACCGAGTAAAATCAAAACAATTACGCACGAAAGGACATATAAATCGGCAATTTTCGTACATGGCCTATCGAACAGAATCAAATATTCAAATCTATACGACAAGGAAAAATTTCAAATCGCCTTCAAATATCACAACACTTTGCAACAAATATATAGCAACACGAAGAGTAAGATCGGGAAATACGATAAATCCGACGTTATATACAAAATTAAATGCAACGGTGACGGATCCCAGGTACCTTGCCCTAAGGTATATATTGGGACCACTAAATCCAAACTGAAAACGAGGATTTCCGCGCACAAATCTAATATTAAAAATCGCGATCACTATAATGACAACCAAACAGCTCTTTCCCAGCATTGTAAAACTTTGGGACACTCTCCAGATTTTGATGATGTAAAAATTTTACAACAAGAATCACATTACATAAACGCTACATTTTAGAGATGTTGTATATTATCGGCACTCACAACGAAAATCGCATGAATTTCAAGTCCGACACGGACGGTGGAGTTGCCCACGCATACAGACAGCTGATAACGCAGAACAGCAACCAGAAATGCTGAGAGTGTCATCAATTCGTTTTTTATCCTCATCTTCGGCTTGTATTATACTTATTTATATGGTAAATTCTCTTATACATATGTATGTACATATGCATTTTACCATTTCATGTATTGTTGTTTGTATCAAATTTTGTTTACCATAGCGGTGTTTCCTTTTGCTTGTTTACCTTTTTTGTGTTCATATTCCTCTGTTCTTAACTTTAAATATTAAGTTAGTCGACTAGGTGAAGTGAAGAATGTAGGTATATGATGATATACTTTTGTGCAATTTGGTTTTATGTGTTTATTTATTAATATTATAAAATTTTTCAGTCCTGATGATGATTTCAAATTGAAATCGAAATATCGACCTAAATATAACGCTAAATATATACAACAAGTGTGTGTATTTCATTTAATGTGTGGCCTAGAGTTCGTTTAAGATCATTAAAATTATTTCAATTCAAAGGCCGAAAAAGCAACAAAAATAATATCAATTAAGGGAATAACTTTAATGTCGCCTTGTGTTGTCGAAAGTTCTCTAACAAACAAATGACAGTCGTATGACTAAAGATTATTAAATAATATTGGTACGAAGCACGAAATTTGATTTTCTAAATTGCATTTGTTATGAACAGGACCTCTATATTCACCAGTTAACCGACAATGATCTGCAACTCTGCCATCTTCATTTAAATTTTCATTACATATATGACATTTTGAATATTTTTTATGAGATTGTTCTTGAGAGGGAGTTAAAGGGATCATCGGTATTTTTTACTTATAATATCATAGATTTTCAAAACATCTTCAATTAAATTTTTGAAAAAATGGTTTGTGCAAACCTCACCACTATATATTCTAAAACTATCTAAACTGTTGTCATAAGAACATTTGATGTAGTAACTATAAGCCTAAGGAATATGTTTTTGAACTGATTTAACTTTGCTAGAATTTTGAATATCTATTGTATTTAGAATACACTCAAAGTGCACATGCAATTGTTTTTTAAATTTTTATTTACTAAAGCTTAATACTTTATAATTTTCGGAAGGCATCTCTGTTACTATTTTATTGCAATGATCCTTGTGGTATGCTAAAGCTTCGTTTGTATGGAAGTGGATTAAACATGTGTTGCATGCGAACACTTTCTTTGTACATTTTGTTTATTGACTACGTATTAATCTGAAATTATATAAAAATAAAAATTGTTTTAAAGAACTTTGTTTGATTTCAGAGTTTTCTGAGTATCTTACCCCGAAATGTTCTTTATCGAAACGCAATGGAAGTTGTTAATGTCCTCTAACAACAATAAATTTATATGATGTTCTCGTTCCGCTAATGCCAGGATTGTTCTTTTCAAATATTTTGATTTGTTTAACCACAAGTGGAAAATTTAGATTTTGGAAGTTGATTGTAATATTGTTTCGCAGTTCTATCACATCTGCTTTTATATCATCAACTTCTTTTTATGAACATCTATTTGTGTGACAGCTTCTAGGATATAGAGCTGATATATTTGCCCACTTGAAACAGTATTCATCTGTGTTTTGAATATTTACACACGAATGTTTGTTCCAAATTGTTGGTGGTAAAGGTATATATTTTGAGCTTTTAATAGGCTCATATTTATTTATATTCGCTTCTAGATGTGATATCTCAATTAGTGACCAACCACTATCTCTTTCTTGAAATTCACTCATTTTTGAAGATAAAATGGCACACTGGTCTTCTAAAACAGATCAATATCATTTTCCGTAGAAGTTGAGATAAGTAAAACCATCTTGGTTTGATGTGATTTCAATTCCATCAAACACTCTTCTTCTTTAATCAAAATATATTTACAAAACAGCTCGCAATTAAACTTAATGTTTTGATAATGAGTTAGTTTTTCTCTTAAATTTTTACAAAGTTCTATTTTTATTGTTGCAAAAAAGTGCTGAGCAATCAAATCCTCTTTTACATTATTTTCAAATACAAATGTTTCGGTTAGCTTATTGAATGCTGATTTAATGCTTTTAACATTAACATTGTGTGTATTAGTCCGTATTATGATATGACTACAGTTTTTTTGCGATATAAATTGCACAAACATCACAATATATAGTTTCATTCGCGTTAGTTATATGTTGTAAACGTTTATGTGTTAACAGCATTTGAATATCATTAAACTTTTGTTTGCATACATTGCAACTCACTTCTTTCACATGATAGTTTCTAATATGTCGCCTTAAATTGCGAATATATTTAAATTCTTTGTTACAATACTCGCACACAAATGAAGGCATACTATTTTTATTTTTTTATTTTCTTCTTTCTAGAGTTTTTATTATGTTTGGGTCCTTTTTTGATGCTTTTGTAGGCTCTAGATCTAAATCTTAATAAAAAATTCCGTTTTTTGTTTTTTCTTCTCCGATTTTTGAAGCGCAGGCTAAAGTTCAACTGAACGGGTAGCTAGTTTTAGAATAAAGCTCAACTAAATGGAAAGTGATCGGGTTTCTATGTTTTATACTTACGGAAAATCTGATAACGAATTTAATTAAATGAAATACAGCATGTGGTTTTATTTACTTATATACATATAAATATGTTTCAATGTTGTACGGTTAAAATTTCTTATCAGTGTGGTTTAATAAAATTCCCATGTACAAACATATGTGTCAGTATGTACACACAAACTTAAAATCTTATAAAATGCCAAACAAAATGTTCAATCTTCATATTTACAAAATTATAATTTATGTATATGATGTCATGTTTAAGGAGCTCAAATGGTTGTAATCAAAGTGAGAACGTGTTTTATTGAAATACAAAAAAAAAAAAAACTTAAAACTATGTGATAAAGGAATCATAAGTTCAATATTAAGATGACCTTTAATAAATTATGAAATTCTCACATGCATATATATGGGACAGCATGTACATACAAACTTACAATCTAATAAGATGATAAACAAAATGTTCAGTCTTCATATTTAAAAAAATGTTTATAATTTATATGCTGTCAAATGATCGTAATCAGTGTGAGAACACGTTTTATTAAAATACAAACAAAAAACCACAATTTTATGACAAAGATACAATTTAGTTAAAAACCTAAAAACTAATTATGCAGCTTCATGAAATTCTCACGTATATATATATGTGCCAGTATGAATAAAAGACAAAGTCAAAGGGCTCTTTAAAAATCTGAGCTCGATCCTCTCCTGTATTGAAAATTTCTAAGCTCTTTTATTCATATTATATTTTTAAGTGAATGACGGGTTATAAACTGCAATTATAAACTGAACAGTATCCGGCGAGCCTTGCAGATATTATGATGGAACAAGGCGCATGTATTATTATTTATACTTAGATCAAGTAAAACTTCAAGCCTACCTAAAAAAAAGGTTCCCTAGTTCTACAAAGAAAACACTACCTGCCTTAATATGATCTTGCTTGAAATGTACCTGGGTTTGAGAAAACGACACTAACAGTTTTTTGTATCAATAACCCGTCGAAAATCTACCTGCTAACTAACTGATATACGAATACTTACACATATGTACCAGTAGGGTACTTAAGTATTAAATGGATATATTTACTTGAATGCTTATAACTTTTGTATTAGTCCATCGATTTTGTTGAATGAAAGCTTATTTTTTTGTAATAAAAGAGGGCTTAGAGAGAAAAAAATCTGCAAAAAATTAAAAGTTTTCGAGATCCTTCCTCGCAAAGTATATTTTTTTTTATATGTTTACCAAAAAAAAAAATTGAAAAAATCCGTAATTATTGTTCGTTACCTTTGAATCTGCAGGGCCTAGCAAAAAGTGTTGTATGCACAGTTTATAGCAAATTTTATTAAAAGCTTCAAACGGTTTTGGAATTGCTCAATTCGTTCTTGAGATATATATAATTAAGTGGGCCCAATTTTTTTTGTTTTTTTTTTATGAAAAAAACGGTAATTCGTAAACATCTCAAAAACGTTACCATAGAATTAAAAACAACCTTGATTTTCGGAATCAGGGGGTGATTTTAACTTGGAATTTCATAATGTCGTCTCTGGTGAGGAAAAAAATTGGAATTTGTGATCCAGTGTTATTGAAGTTCTTCTTATGGCTATAGTTATTTGCCCATTATTTGCTGAGGGCGAAAAATGGGTTGGCCTACGGAACTGTAATGCAAAATTTGCTCGCATATCATTCGGCTCCAATTCCTGGGCCTTTGCCAAAGCGTTCGGCCAGTCACTTGGCGACAATGAAAACAGGATATTTGATAAATTCCCATTCATGCGTAAAGCATCTCGCCTATTCATGGCATTAAGTTCCTTAGTGACTGTACTGTCAGTTCCGCAGATCATGATCGTTTTATTTATTAACAACGTCAATTTCTCGTTAACCTTATTGTAATAATCAATTATTGAATTAGCCCTGTCTCAAAATGCTCATCTCGGGTCTATGATATGAGCTGGCCTCTTGTCGGCATATGCAAAATCTAATTGTGCCAAAATGGAATCAAAATTAAGTACTGTCTCATGATTTGATAACAAATCATTGGCTTCCTGGGTGATCTTATTTCTCAATATCGTTAGTGCAGCAAAATAACTACGGCTGCATCTAACGTATAAAATCATCGTGTTATTAGCGGATTCCCTCCAACTAACATACTTGCTTTGTTTTCGCGTGAATTCGGGCAACGACTTTAATATTTCTAAAGACTCCTCGCATTTTATTTGATGGTTGATAGTCCCAGGCTTGTACTCCGCAATGGTAGCTGTCTGAGTCATCCCCTCGATTTTCCTGTGCAACTCCGCTACCTTTAATTTCAAAGCAGCATTAGTTGCGGCTATTAACCTAGCCACTAGGGCTTCATTTTCGCTTTCTAATGACATGTTTCTAAATACTTATATTAATGAATCCACACTTAAAAATGTTTTATAATTGTTTTTAAATAGCGTAAGTACAACAGGGAATTATTAGCCACTAAACATAGTAAGTATAAAAACTAGTCTTACTTTACTGCCTTACTGCTGCTCTCACTGGTCCGGTAATATCATATTTATATATAGCTTTCTTTTTTTCTCTGCTCTTTTTTTAACTGCTCTTCTCCTCTCATTTACTTCTTCTTCTATTTCAATGTTATGATTACATGTTTGTTTTGTTGTTGTTGTCATACGAGTAGTTTAAGAATTAGGTGTTTAAATTTGTTTTTGTTTTTACACACTTTATTAAATTTATTTCTCCATAAACTGGTTTTGCTGTTAGCTGCTCACTTGCATTTTTTCTTTGATTTTTGCTCTCTCTAACTACATTCTCTAAATAATGTGTGTTTGTATGTATGTGTTTTCCCTTTTTTTCCTTGTCAAATTTCGAATTTCATGACACGCAACTTAACATTAGCGTGTAACGTTTGTTGTTGTTTACTGAATGTAGTTAGTTAAAGTTTTGACATTTTTTTGTTCTTTTACTTTTGTGTTTTTTTTTTTTTGTTGTTCTTTCTCATCCCGTGACGATACGTATTTACAACGCGTGCCTCACGTTGGGCGCCAATTATCAACCTCCTATTTTAGGAGGTGTTTTTAAAAATAATATTATAATTAATAAGAAATTTTGTATGGCTAGTTACTGAATGTAACGTTGACACCAAACCCAAACACCAAACTGCCTTTATTTTCCTCAATTGCTCTTATTTATAACTTAATTTAGCTTATCCAGTTTGATACCTAACTTACTTTACTATTTACCGTAACTGTGAGAAATAGAGTATTTGTTTATCAACATTTCGATCTGTATTGCATTCGCTTCTCTAATGAAATGCAAGTGGCTTGATAAATGGAATATTTGTTTATAATTGCCATAAGGGCACTGTGGGAAGTGTACTGTTAACTTGCACGTCACTTATCTAAAAAAATTAATAAAAGCATCCGTGGTGTGATGGTAGCGTGCTCCGCCTGCCACACCGTATTCCTTGGGTTCGGAACTCGCACAAAGCAACATCAAAAATTTTAGAAATAAGGTTTTTCAATTAGAAGAAAATATTTCTAAGGGGGGTCGCCACTCGGCAGTGTTTGGCAAGCGCTCCGAGTGTATTTCTGCCATGAAAAGCTCTCAGTGAAAACTCACCTGCCTTGCAGATGCCGTTCGGAGTCGGCATAAAACATGTAGGTCCCGTTCGGCCAATTTGTAGGGAAAATCAAGAGGAGCACGACGCAAATTGGAAGAGAAGCTCGGCCTTAGATCTCTTCGGAGGTTATCGCGCCTTACATTTATTTATTTTTAAAAGCATCCGTTCAAGGCGCGACAAATATTTTCAGGATTTAGTACTGTCAGCACAAAGCAACACTAGAAAAAATGGGACGCTGTTAATAGAATTATGAACAGGAAGTTAAAAGCTAAGCCTGACCCACTTGTGTTGAGCTTGAATGGTGTGGACATCTCGAAACCTCTGGAAGTTGCTGAAGTTTTCAATAACTTTTTTGTAAGTGTTGGAATATCCTCTGCTGCAACGAGTAACTCAATGCCTTGCATGTGTCACTCTGACCCAATGCTCTTAGGTTTCCCGGTAATAGCCTTTTTTTATCCGATTTCACGGGTTCTGAAATAATTAGTATAATCAATTCATTGAAAAATTCCGGCTCAAGTTGTTGTGATAATATATCAAATCGAACGTTGAAACGTATATCCCTTTATATTGCCGACATTTTAAAATATTTATTTAATTCAAGTATAGCCTGTGGGGGTTTTCCAGAAGACTTAAAATGTGCCACTGTAATACCGATCTTCAACAAAGTAAATAAAAAAGACCAAAATAATTACAGGCCTATATCTTTGCTATCTTCTATCCAAAAAGTGTTCGAGAAGGCAGTCAAAAGCAGAATGTTAGCCTATCTAGAGAAAATAAATTACTTTCGCTCAATGCAATTTGGTTTTAGATCCGGTCTTTCAACAAAAAATGCTCTCTTAGAGTTTTGTTCATTTATTTATAAGGCAATTGATGATAGGAAAAGTTGTGCAAGTATTTTTGTGGACATCACAAAGGCATTTTGTATGGTGGACCACAATATTCTACCCAAGATGGTTAATTCCGCTGGTTTTCGAGGTAATATCCTCAGTTGGTTTGAATCTTTACAAATAGAGTTCAAAAAGTAAGAGTTCGTAATAATTTAAGCACACCGAGGCTTATAATACTAGGAGTACCCCAGGGCTCAGTTCTTGGACCAGTTTTGTTTTTAATCTACATTAACCCTATATTTTCGTTACCATTTATTGGTAAAGTTACAGCCTTTGCTGATGACCTTGCCATCGCATACGGGTATAATAACTCTTTTAACCTTTTTGCTGATATTAACTATGATATTTATTTGTTAATATTTTGGTTTGTAAGCCATAAACTCGTGGTAAGCAGCAAAACTAAGTTAATGTATTGTAGTATTTGCGGTAAAGAAATACCAAGATCCGAAATAATCTTTCATGCGTCAGACTGCATGCGTCACAGATTGTGCTCAACAAATTGTACTCAGCCGAACTCTTCTGTAATTTTTGTCCAGATAGGAAGATGCGACAAAAAATGCTTCGAGATCGAATTTGTTTCCAATTTCAAATATCTGGGTATTATAATAGATCAAAATCTATTGGTCATCGGATATCCCTGCTGTCAAGCAATATATGCTATCAGCCGTACGTTCTTTCTATAATTTAAAAAAAATATGCTCTAATAGATTACTGACATTAGTGTATCATGGATTAATCCACTCAAAATTGCAATACGGGGTCAGTTGTTGGGGTGGTGCCTACAGCATTAAGATTAGATCTCTGTTAGTCCTTCAGAAGTGTCTTATTCGAAGAATTTGCAACACTGGTCGTCTAACGCACTCTACGGATGATTTCAGAAAACTTAATATCCTTCCATCACGTCCCTTGTATTTTTTTAAAGTTTTAAAAATGTTCTTTATTAGAGGTGGGTATACACAAAGCCCTATGTACAATCGCTAAGGTCTAAAAAGCAAATCGTCATCTCACATAACCATACCTAGCTTTCGCACCACCCTTTTTCGAAACTTCTACACCACAATATCATGTAAATTATTTAATAGACTACCTGCAGAGTTACAAAGATTAGAAGGCAAACTGTGTTCCTGAGGGAAGTGAAGCAGTGGTTTCTTGGTTTCAATCATGAGGATATTGAAATTCTGCTGCGACCTATAATGCACAAGCATCTATAATACAAAATGTAGGATATGACATTTCCACTGTTCTTAAAATGAACATTTAATGCCATTAACTATTTTCTTATTGTTATTATTTTAGTAATATTTTATGAATATTGTTAACTATTATAAGAAAATAATGAATAAACAAACAAAAAAAAACCTTTTTAGATTTGAAATGTACAAGGTTGGGCAATAAAATGGAATTTGGAGTCTATCGTAAAACTACTTCAACAGACCGTTTGATCACAAAAGATTATCTTTGTCCATACCAACTGTTTAGGCAGGATGCCTAATTTTTCCGCATCTGATTGCGACCCCCTAATGCAACTCTGCAATTCGATACTCGCTTGTAACTTATAGCCACCCACACCATCACCGCCACACGCATGTGCATGCATCTACATGCACGTGCATCCAGTATATAAAGAAGCGGTCCAGAAACAAAGACCTTTATGAGATTATTGCAACTTAATCTTAACCATTGTGAAGCAGCCCAGGACCTTCTGGCACAAACAGTTTTGGAGTTGAAGATTGACTTAGCACTTCTTAGTGAGCCCTACAGAGCGAAGACTGCGAATTGGATACAAGACGAATTTAGCAAGACTGCTATTTGGTCCTGCAGACATAATCCCTTATATGCGGAATTAATACTTAAGGAACGAGGATTCGTATGCGGTAAGATTGATGGCATTTACGTTTACAGTTGCTATATACCACCTAGTACGCCGCTGGACGCGTTCGAAGAAATCGTCGGGAAAATAGCCATGGATGCGACGTTGCGGGAGCGTTTTGTCATCGCGGGAGACTTTAATGCATGGGCTATAGAGTGGGGCTCACATAGAACATCTCCCAAAGGGAGGACTCTGCTCGAAGCATTTGCATGCCTTGATGTAGCGCTCCTTAACGTGGGTGGGCAAAACACCTTCTTAAGAAATAGGTTCGGCTCCGTAATCGACATAACGTTTGTTAGCGCCAATCTCTACAGGTTAGCTGAGTGGAAAATCAGTGATTGCTATACCCAAAGCGATCACTCAGCGATTGTGGTGGACATCAACCTCGAGGGGGGAGGGCGGCCCACTATACAGGCACCCCTAAAAAACAGAGGTTGGAATATCAATACTTTCGACCCCGACATATTCAAGCTAATGTTGACAACAGTCGAACATAGAGGAAGTGCTAACGACATGGCGAATAAATTAATGGCGGATATTAAAGCAGCATGCAAAACCGCAAGTCTCCTGGCCCAGACGGGGTACCAAACAGAGCACTCAAACTAGCTCTCACTTATAACACGCCAACATTTGCGGAACTATTTAATGCATGCTTGGCTGAGGGGACATTTCCTACAATATGGAAACGACAAAAGCTGGTCCTGCTGCCAAAGTTTGGTAAAAATACGGCGGAACCATCTAGCTACAGGCCCATTTGCCTGCTCGACTCCGCCGGTAAGATTCTTGAGCGAGTCCTCTATAATCGACTCGAAAAAGAAATTGAAGATGTGGGTGGTATTTCCGATAACCAGTTTGGGTTTAGGAAAGGAAGATTTACCATCCAAGCTGCGAACATGGCGAAGGAAGTGGCCCAAGAAGCCATAAGTGGCACCCGATGGCTCGAAGGCTCTAAGGAATATTGCCTTATCGTTACTTTAGATGTAAAAAATGCCTTCAACACTGCCAATTGGGCAAAAATTCTAGACACGCTGGAGCAGATAGGCATATCCCTTTACCTGCGTAGGATCATACGCAGCTGCTTTGAAGGTAGAGTGCTGGAATATGAAACGGCTGCTGGAGTAGAAAAGTTTCACGTCACAGGCGGTGTTCCTCAAGGCTCCGTGCTCGGTCCACTGCTTTGGAATATTATGTACGACGGAGTATTTCGACTCAAGGTACCCAATGGGTTGAAAATTATCGGCTTCGCGGACGATATCGCATTGGTAATCACCGCCAAGCACCTAGGCGAAATATGCGCCAAATCTAATACAAGCATAGCGATGGTTCAATCGTGGCTTACGAAAAATGGACTGCAGCTGGCGGAACAAAAAACAGAGGCTGTACTCATATCAAGTAGGAAAAGGGTGGAGCAGGTCACTATAAGAATCGGCCGCCATGACATCGACATGCTGCCTTTAATAAAATACTTTGGGGTTCTGATAGACAGGAGGTTGTCATTCAAATTCCACTTAGAGTATGCCAATGGAAAGGTAGCAAAAACCGTAGCAGCATTATCTAGGATAATGATAAATGCAAGAGGACCAAAGCAACGTCGGCGTCAATTTCTGGCTGGCGTTGTAAAAAGCCAAATAATCTACAGGGCTCCTGTTTCGCATCAGGCCACGGAGTATAAATCATACTTCCGCGGGGTAAAGTCGACTTACCGCCTGTGTGCACTACGCGTCTGTAGCGCCTTTAAAACTGTCTCTGACGACGCAGCACTAATCATCGCAGGAATGTGTCCTATAGACATATTAGCAAAAGAAGCAGCGACGATTTATCGGGATCAAAGCTCACGTAACGGAGCACGAGAGCTAAGCGTGCAGAACTGGCAGCTCAGGTGGAATGCCTCAACAAATGGTCGCTGGACACACCGATGTATCCCAGATATTAATATATGGATACCTAGAAAGCACGGCGAGGTAGATTTCTAGCTCACACAGTTTCTGATTCAGATTCAATCACGAGCTTAACAACATATGCGATCACTGCGGCGGCGAACCAGTAGAAGATGTTTACCATGTATTTTTCGAGTGTCCTAGGTTCTATAGCTCGAGACGCAATTGTGCAGAATATTTGGAGAGGATTACACTCCTGAAACAATTGTTGGATGCATGCTACAAAGCAAGGTAAAATGGTCCGCGGCATGCGATGTAATAGCGGAAATAATGAAGGGTCTACGAAGTCTTGAAAGACTACGGCGCAGCAGCGAACGTGGAACAGTCGAGTTGTGTGGGTGAATAACAAATTGCTAAGGTGGAGGGGATCGAGCTGAGCACGTATTGGATGCAAGGCCTCCGTACAGTTAGCGGCGTGAGAATGATAAAATAAGAAAATACCGTAATATATGTAGGTAATGTAATAGAAAACCAGGCGACGGATTGGAGAAAAGGCCTCTTCAACCGTTCAAATACTGCTCCAGGTGAAGGAATAAAGCACGGATTGGAGACACGGCCTCTTCAACCGTGCGACCAAAAGTAGTCAACATACACGCAACGACAAACCTACGGATTGGAGACAAGGCCTCTCCAACTGTAGAAACAACGAGTATGAGGGTAAACGTCTCACATGTAATCAGAGTTTATACTCGGATTGGAGAGAAGGTCTCTCCAACCGGTGGAAGTACGAGGAAAGCCCCGTTAAGTATTGTGGAAAAAAAAATTAAATGAAAAACGGAAAAACCTATTGAAAAAAAAAAACATTTCTATTTATACATATATAATTTATTTACACATATAAAAAAATAAATAAATGTAAGGCGCGATAACCTCCGAAGAGATCTAAGGCCGAGCTTCTCTTCCAATTTGCGTCGTGCTCCTCTTGATTTTTCCCTACAAATTGGCCGGACGGGACCTACATGTTTTATGCCGAATCCGAACGGCATCTGCAAGGCAGATGAGTTTTCACTGAGAGCTTTTCATGGCAGAAATACAATCGGAGCGCTTGCCAGACACTGCCGAGGGGCGACCCCGCTTAGAAAAATTTTCTTCTAATTGAAAAATCTTATTTCTAAAATTTTGATGTTGCTTTGCCCGGGAGTTGAACTCAGGGCATAAGGTGTGATAGGCGGAGCACGCTACCATCACACCACGGTGGCCGCATATACATATATAAAATCAAAACCCTACAGTACAAGTAGTAGAACGCACAAGCATGCCACAAGCACTATATGCACAGTGTTTAAGGTAGGCTTGGAAATATTCGTAGAAGTGGTATGCGTGAAGCACATTCAGGTAGTAAGCAGGGCGTGTCAGTCCCAGTGTTAACCATACCGCGGCACTATCTAAGTACAGCAAAGTGACCCCGACAGATGTAGAGCTTAGTGCTCAACCTACCTCCCGACGGAATACTTGACGGTAGTACCGGGGGGTAAATGGTACTCAGACGGTAGGAGGTTTAGTGCGGTTAAAGTCCCACACTGACTATGAGGCTTTCGATGCTTCCTCCTCGTACAAAAAACAAAAAAAAAAAACATGAACGTGCATGTGTTTTTCTGTCAGCACTCATGCACATACATGTCGGCGTTTATGTGGGGGTGACTTTCGCCTCCAAACGGAAAACGGTTGTCGCCGGCCATACAACCGGTCTCCTGGATTTCAGCAGCCAACAAGCTCACATCTGCCGCCAGCGATCTCTTCAATCAATACCTTCAGGTAATATTGTAACCTTAATAATCCTTAGCTATACATAATAAAGCATATCCAATTATAACGAGAAAATCTCGTATTCTCTTATTTTTATTTCAAACTCAAATTTCCCATTGAGATCGACCACGGGCGCAACCACTTCCAGGATTAGACGCACCCCGGCCGAACACCAACATAAAATTGCATCGTTCCACTCACTTGTTCATCGCCTTGTCAATTTACCACTGTCCATTAAAAATTACCATAAAGAATACGAAAAACGATAATTGGCTATGACAAAAATCGTATCGATAAACTGATAAAAAACACTCGAATTTCCATCACAAAAATAATATGACAACACTTCTCACACCGGACAATCACGAACAACTTGGTAAAAATATTTAAATCACATGACATAAAAAATGTTTTACACCAACAACAATAAGTTAAGAAATGTTTTTGGTTCCACAAAAGACATTGTGGCCATCTATGAACGCAGCGGGATTTATTAAATCAGCTTTACTGGCTGCGATGCAAAACACATTGGCCAAACAAAAAGACAAATTTCTGTAAGATTCAAAGAGCATCAGAAGCACACAAAAAACAAACAAACTCATCTCTCCGCAGTAGCAGCAAATATGATTTCCACGACCGATGAATCATCCGTACATACCATCAACACATTAGAAGAGAGCGTGCGCGTAATAAAAGCTGTATACAACAACAAAAAATTAAATGCATATGAATCTCTGTATATCAGAAAAATGAAAAATCCAATGAATGCTGACAACGGGAATATAAATTCGCCACTCTTCTCTTTAATTTAGTTAATACAAACACACATATTTAATTTCTTATCGTCATATGTTCAAATTTGTTTATTATAGAAACTCTTTTATTTTAGCAGCGCGTCGCTGATGATGGACAGCAGGTCTGCCGGAAATGTATTTGCTTATATGTTAAATAAATTATAAATTTTGTTTTTTACGGTTTATCCATAAATGTACAATTATTTTTATTTGACATAATAATTTTGTAGTCAATAGGGAAATAATTAATTAATTTAATAAAATAATTAATAGACTACAAACTTAAGGTTCTACTATTTGATAGGTGAATAGTGCTTGTTGTACTCAGCTGAGAGAGCTCAGAGAGTATATTAATTTTGTTCGTATAATGGCACCCCGTTGAGTAAATTTTGAAGTATCTTAATGAAATTTGGTATGTAAGTTCCTGGGCACTCATCTCAGATCGCTATTTAAAATGAACGAAATCGAACAATAACCACGCCCACTTTTCGAAAATTTGGAAAAACCGAAAAAGTGCGATAATTCATTACCAAAGACGGATAAAGCTATGAAACTTGGTAGGTGGGTTGGTCTTATGACGCAAAATAGAAAATTAGTAAAATTTTGGACAATGGGCGTGGTAGCGCCCACTTTTAAAAGAAGGTAATTTAAAAGATTAGCAAGCTGTAATTTGGCAGTCGTTGAAGATTTCATGATGGAATTTGGCAAGAAGGTTACTCTTTTACTATATGTGCCCTAAATAAAAATTAGGAAAATCGGATGAAGAACACTCCCACTTTAAAAAAAGAAATTTAACAGTCAAATGTTTACAAAAAATTAAGTATCTTTACAGTATATACGTAAATTATGTCAGCATTCAACCCCAGTAATCATATGGTGCAACAAGATATAAAAATAAAAGAAAATTTCAAAATAGGCGTGTCTCCACCCTTTTTCATTTAATTTGTCTAGAATACTAATAATGCCATAAGTCGAACAAAAATTTACCAATCCTTGAGAAAATTTGGTAAGGGCATAGCTTCTATGACGATAACTCTTTCTGTAAAAATGGGAGAAATCGGTTAAAGCCAGACCCAGTTTTTATACACAGTCGATTGTCTGTCCTTACGCTCCGCCGCTAACACGATAACTTGAGCAAAATTCGATATATCTTTACTAAACTTAGTTCACGTACTTATCTGAACTCACTTTATTTTGGTATTAAAAATGGGTGAAATCCGACGATGACCACGCCCACTTTTCGATATCGAAAATTTGGAAGAATGAAAAAAACGACATAATTCTATACCAAATAGGAAAAAAGGGATGAAACATGGGGATTGGATCGGTTTTTTGAAGCAAAATTCAACTTTATAAAAAACTTTGTAAAATAGGTGTGAAACCTACCATATTAAGTAGAAGAAAATAAAAGAGCATGGCGAAATCAAAAGCCCTTGGAATAATGGCAGGAATACTGTTCGTGGTATTACATATATAAATAAATTAGTAGTACGCGACAGACGATGTTCTCGGACAGCCTGGTCCACATTTTGGTCGATATATCGAAAACGCCTTCACATATACAACTAAGGGCGACTCCCTTTTAAAATCCTCTTTAATTACTTTAATTTGATACCGTACGAACGCATTATAGAGTCACCCTGGTTCACCTTTATGGCGATATCTCGAAAAGGCTTCAACCTATAGAACTAAAGCCCACTCCCTTTTAAAATACTCATTAACACCCTTCATTTGATACCCATATCGTACAAACATATTCTAGAGTCACCCTTGGTCCACCTTTATGACCATACCTCGAAAAGGCGCCCACTCATAGAGCTAAGGCCCACTCCCTTTTAAAATACTTTTTAACACCATTAATTTGATACCCATATCATACAAACACATTATAGAGTCACCCCTGGTCCACTTTTATGGCGATACCCCGAAAAGGCGTACACCTATAGAACTAAGGTCCACTCTCTTTTAAAATAATCTTTAACATTTTTCATTTGATACCCATTTGGTGCACCTTTGTGGCGATATCCCGAAAAGGCTTCCACCTATAGAACTAAGGCCCACTCCCTTTTAAAATACTCACTAACACCTTTCATTTGACACCCATATCGTACAAACACATTATAGAGTCACCCCTGATCCACCTTTATGGCGATACCTCAAAGAGGCGTTCACCTATAGAACTAAGGCCCACTCCCTTTTAAAATACCCACTAACACCTTTCATTTGACACCCATATCGTACAAACACATTATAGAGTCAACCCTGGTCCACCGTTATGGCGATACCTGGAAAAGGCATCCACCTACAGAACTAAGGCCCACTCTCTTTTACAATATTCTTTAAAATCTTTCATTTGATACCCATTTGGTCCACCTTTATGGCGATATCTCGAAAAGGTGTCCACCTATAGAGCTAGGGCCCACCCCCTTTTAAAATACTCATTAGCACCTTTCACTTGATACCCATATCGTACAATCACATTCTGGAGTCACGCCTGGTCCACCTTTATGGCGAAAAGGCGTACACTTATAGAACTAAGGCCCACTATCTTTAAAAATAATCTTTAATACCTTTCATTTGATACCCATATCATACAAACACATTCTAGAGTCACCCCTGGTCCACCTTTATGGCGATACTTCGAAAAAGCGTCCACCTATAGAGCTAATGCCCACACCCTTTTAAAATACACACTAACACCTTTCATTTGACACCCATATCGTACAAACACATTCTAGGGTCACTCCTAGTCAACCTTTATTGCGATATTTGGAAAAGGCGCCCACCTATATAGCTAAGGACCACTCCCTTTTAAAATACTCATTAACACCTTTCATTTGATACCCATATCGTACAAACACATTCTAGAGTCACCCCTGGTCCACCTTTATGGCGATATCTGGAAAAGGCATCCTATAGAGCTAAGGCCCACTCCCTTTTAAAATACTCATTAACACCTTTCATTTGATACCCATTTCGTAAAAACACATTCTAGAGTCACCCCTGGTCCACCTTTATGACGATATCTGGAAAAGGCGTCAACCTATAGAACTAAGGCCCACTCCCTTTTAAAATACCCATTAACACCTTTCATTTCATACCCATATCGTACAAACACATTCTAGAGTCGCCCCTGGTCCACCTTTATGGCGATATCTGGAAAAGGCGTCCACCTATAGAGCTAAGGCCCACTACCTTTTAAAATACTCATTAACAATTTTCATTTCATACCCATATCGTACAAACACATTCTAGAGACACCCCTGGTCAACTTGTATGGCGATATCTCGAAAAGGCGTTCACCTATAGAGCTAAGACCCACTCTCTTTCAAAATACTCTTTAATATCTTTCATTTGATACCCATATCTTACAAATGCATTCCAGGGTTACCTCAGGTTCATTTTCCTACATGGTGATTTTCCCTTATTTGACAGAGGATGAAGGAATATCGTTCAAAAATACGCCACCCTTGGTCTACAATTTGGTCGATATTTCCCAAACGTATGTGATATGGAATTAAAAACCCCTTATAAACCATCTACGAAATCAACGCAGCTAAGCTCTCAGCTGTGTATGTAATTTTCGGTTACACCCGAACTTAGCCCTTCTTACTTGTTTTGTTAAAAAAAAAAAACTATGGCCATTTAAAGTGGTCATAAGGTCAATTGACTTTATGTCTTATGTGACTTTATATCGTAAATATCTCAAAATCAGTTTTATTTTGCTGAATGAACCCCAGCGGGTTAGGGGGCATAGGATATACCCGCCGTAGGTGTGCCTGTCGTAAGAGGCGACTAAAATACCAAACTTATACAAGGGGTTGTGTAGCGCAACCCTCTCAAGTGGTTGGCGCAATATATAGCTTCTCCAATCCATTGTCAACCTCACCTCCCCGTGGCGAATCCTGTCTCATTAACAGCCGCGGCTCAGTATTCATGCATACGCATGTCGGCGTTTATGTGTGGGAGACTTCCCCTCCGAAAACGGGGGATTTTGCGGGCCAACGGTTGTCGCCTTCGATACAACCGGCCTCTTGGATTTTAGCAACCGACCAGCTCACATCTGCCGCCAGCGATCTCTGCCGTTCTTCTACGATTTCTTCAGGTAATATTGTAACCTAGCTATTTTATATATTTACCCAATAAATCACATATAATATAACAAGAAATGTAGTCCTCTCTTATTTTTATTCCAGCCCGCTTATTCCCATTGAGATCGACCCCGGTGCGCCCACCTACCTCCAGGATCAGACGCACCCCGGCCGAACATTTGGTCCTTCTCCCCGAAAAAGGAACCACAGCGATATAAATACAGTTCACATTAAGCAGCATTTGATATATTGTTGATACACCTTGGTGATAAATTATCGTGGTGATACACACTTGGTGGTATTTTTACAGTTTTTGGTGATACTCGTCATCCACACTCAGTGTGGCCAGATCGATAAAAAAATGCTAAAACGCATTTTTCAAAATGCCTGAAAATGCTAAAAAATTATTTTTAATGCTAATAAAATTCCTTTATTTGGATTTTACTGTATTTTATTAGATTTTTGCTTACATACATATTTATATAGATATTTTAATACCCATTTTTTTTAAGTAAAAAGACTATAGAGAATATTTGTATGTACTTATGAAAGATTGATATCAGTATCGACTAAATCATCCTTATCCAGTAATGAATTTGGTAAACGATCATTACTGGACATTTGACTATCGCACTTTTTTATGAGATCGTTTGGTATCTCAAAGTCTTCACAGCACTTATTAAGTCTCTTAAGGCCACATCGAATATATAAAAGTGTATTACCTATATTTGTATGCATTCTATTTCTTAGCTCCGATTTTAACAAATTCATGGCACTAAAGACACGTTCAAATTCGGCGTTACTAAAAGGCAATATTAAAAACTTCATAACAAAGGAACCAAATGAAATTCTTTCATTAAGTGCGTCTTTATTTTCGTAAACATTTGTCCAAAAACCAATAGTAGAATTTTGCTGATCCCATTTGTATGAATATAGTTTTTGCCAATGTAGCTCTAATTCTGTAATCTGGTCAATCGTAAATATTTGTGTCTCCTCTTTAAAACAATCAAATAAGTTAGATTTGTTTATTTTTAAACTGTATTCTACTGAAAAGAAAATTATTTTTTTCAAAGTTGTCAAATTATTGGGCAAGCGCTGTCTCAACTGAAATACGAGCTTAGTAATAAAATTTCTACACGTAAGTCTGACCGTTCGTTCGGCACACGCATTTATTACATTTGTCTTGGTTTTTAAAAATCCCTCGAAACTGTAATTAAAATATGGAGGGGTGCAAAAAAATCTTCTAAACCCGAAGTTAATGGGTCGAACTTATTTGAACTTAAAACTATTTGTATAGAAAGACAACTTAACAATAAATTCAGCTCAGAAAAAAGTTAGTCGGATCAGCATCATTGCTCTCAAACAAATCTTTTGAACTCCGGCTAATACTGGTTTTAAAAATAAATATGCTAAATTATTGTCATTATATAAACTTGACAAAATACATACCTGGAGGCAAGATTCTGTGGCTGAAGCAACTCCAAAATGCGTTTTAATTTCTATCCACTGGTTCTCTATTCGTTTTACTGCGGTCTCTATGGAAAGCCATCTAGTATCACAAGCTCGAACAAGTTTAATTGGCTCTAAGTCATCATTAATTGCAGCATAGATATTTTTATAATTAATCTGCCTCAGTGAAGATTTTGAGAACCAATTCTAAGTCTCCGAAACAATATATTCAATTTCACTTGGTAATGTTTTAGAAGCGGCCGATACAAAAAACTGTACAGAGTGACAAACAAACGGAACTAGTATAACATTTTAATTTTTCCTTTCAATTTGGCAATTACTCCAAGATTTATTCTTGTCATAAATAAATAAAATAGATGTAAGGCGCGATAACCTCCGAAGAGATCTAAGGCCGAGCTTCTCTTCCAATTTGCGTCGTGCTCCTCTTGATTTTCCCTACAAATTGGCCGGACGGGACCTACATGTTTTATGCCGACTCCGAACGGCATCTGCAAGGCAAATGAGTTTTCACTGAGAGCTTTTCATGGCAGAAATACACCCGGAGCGCTTGCCAAACACTGCCGAGGGGCGACCCCGCTTAGAAAGATTTTCTTCTAATTGAAAAACCTTATTTCTAAAATTTTGATGTTGCTTTGTCCGGGGTGCGAACCCAGGGCATACGGTGTGATAGGCGGAGCACGCTACCATCACACCACGGTGGCCACCAATTATTCCTGTCATTACATTAGCATTATCGGTCCGGAGACCAACCAAGCCGGAAATGCTTAAATGAAATTCTTCTAAAACTTTATAAATAACACTAGTCAACACGAGAAATTACTTTCAAGTCTAACTATTTAATTTCGATATATTATGGCCCCCTAAGTACAAAAACACCCAAAATTTAAAATTCTATGGATACGATTTTTTTCTTTTTCTAAAATCACGAATTTTCACAGAGGTCTTTCCATTTATTTTATCATATCTTGGAAATTACTTATCTAAATTCACCGCAAAATTTTCTTCAAGTCTTGATGATCGACGGTTGTGGAGTTATTGGCATAAAAATATAAATTTTTTTTTTTTGCAAAATCGAACATTTTTTATTTTTCAAAAATTCATAAAAAATCGAAAACTTTCCATCTTTATTTCACGGTCTTAAAACTGTAAACATTATAAATAACTGAAACCCTATTTCGTGAAAATGCATGAATAAATATTGGTTTTATTGACAATAAAGTGAAAATACCCAATTTAGCGAAAATTTTGCATATCAAGCCTATTATTGTCTTTGACAAACAAATTATTTAGGTATGACATTTTGCGCAACTTTGTCTTTGTAAAGCTTACTACAGGCATCGCAAGAAATGAGAAAACTCCATAATGACACTCAAGTAATTTTTCCCCGTCAATTTTTCTTAATGCAAAACGCAGATAATAAGAAAAAATGTCTCATACTGTATGGAAAATTTAAGTTGCCAACGCGGGTTTTCGTAAGAAAGAAGTATGGTCATATATATTTGTTATCAAATATATTCAACTTTTTCCTTGAGGCATTTCTTGCGATGTTCTTAGAATGCTTAAATCATAAAAACAAAAAAATCAAATTATCACACCGTCATAGAAATTGTTATACCTACCTACTGAACATCCCAGCCTGCACAGGCCATTTCCCATAGCATATGAACTTTCGCACACGCCGTAAATGTGAAGGAGACTTATGAAGCTATGTCCAAACTTTTAAAATATATTCATTATGAAAAACACTATTGGTAAATATGTTGCGAATTGAAAGTGGTAGCTTTACTAACTGGACTACAAGGTGGTTACACAAAACATTGTTGTTTTCTTTGCCTTTGGGATAGCCGAGATCGAAGCGCACATTATGTAAGGAAGGAATTGCCAGCAAGAACCAATCACGAAGTAGGCACACACAATATAAAATATGCTGCTCTAATAAAAAAGGAGAATGTGATTTTTCCTCCATTACACATCAAGCTTGGATTAGTAAAGAATTTTGTTAAGGCGCTAAATAAAAATGAAAAAGCATTCCATTATATTCAAACAATATTTCCAAAATTATCCGCTTAAAAAATTTCTGAAGGTCTTTTTGATGGTCCACAAATACGAAAACTACTACAGAGCTCAACATTCCAGACGTTACTATCACCCGATGAAAAGGCTGCTTGGAACTCATTTAGGCTGATTGCTTCAAACTTTTTAGGAAATAATCGGTGTCCAAATTATAACGAAATCATTTCTGATTTACTAACCAACTATTCGAAAATCGGTAAGTAGGTAGGTAGGTAGGTTGAACTGGCCGGTCCATGAGGACCTCACATAGACTGATTGAGTCCGTAGTGTTACCAGAAGTTTGTTTTAACGACCAAACTGAAAAACCCCATCAAAAACCAGGACCCATGTTATAAAATAACTCCGTCCTCTTGGCAAATACTAGAAGCTTCCTAGGACTTAAGCCACTTGCTGCTTCTAGATCTGACAGCTGTATCACTCCTAATAGCTGGAGTCTTAGCCCGGCAAGTGCAGGGCACGAGCACAGAACGTGCTCGATCGTTTCCTCCTCCAACCCGCACTTCCCACACCTGCTATCACTGACCAAGCCTAATTTAAAGCCTAATTTAAGTAAGGTAAGTAGGAATATGATATGATTTTTGTATATTCATCATAATTGTAACCTCTAAATTACATATACATATAATTTCAGGTGCAAACATGTCCCTAAAAATGCTTTTCTTACACTCCCATTTGGCGTTTTTCCCTTCAAATCTTGGTGAAGTCAGTGACGAGCTTGGAGAACGATTTCACTAACAACTTAAGTCAATTTAGGAGCGTTATCAAGGATTCTGGAACGAAAATATGGTGGGGGATTATAATTGGTTTCATATACGAGAATCAAATTCAGAAAATTACAGTAGACAAGCAAAAAGTAGAAACTATTTTTAAATATATCAAGTTCTAAATTTTGTAGAATTTCTTTAATATAGGTATCTTAAATAGCTAAATACACAAAAATATTAAAAATACGTATTTTCCCTTCATTCACTTAATTGTTAATAATATTACCGTTTATCCATGCATTTTCATGAAATAAAGCTTGCCTTACTTGGAATGTCCATCTAATAAAAGTTGTAAGTTTTTGTCTCTTTCAATTTTTTACGAATTAAAGAAGAAAAAATGGAAATTTTTAATACAAAAAATCGATTTTTCTATAATGCGATGCAAATAAATCTGAAACCAATATGTATTTAAAAAAAATGGTATTTAAACAATTTTAAGGTAATTTCATTTGCTATTATATGCTGTTTTCTTCAATAAAATCAGATAACCCGTTCCAGAGATATGATAAAATCAATGGATCTCCCTTTTCAAAAATGGCAAAAAAAAAAAAAAACAAAAACGTATCCATAGAATTTTAAATTTCGATCATTTTTATAATTAGGGGACTATAGCAAATAAAAAAAAATAGTGGTGATCCAGGGTAATGCAAAAAGTTAAATTTTGTAGAGCAGTGTAACAGAAGAAATGCTCAAAGCTGATACGTCTTCAAGCATGTGAAGTTTCAAAAACGTATCAACTATTTTTTTTAGGACTGGCTTTAGTATCGGATAACTATGCCAAAACACTTATTTATGGTAATACCCGTTGACACGTCTATATAAGACTATATTTACTATTTCCAATATCATCTAGAAGTATCTGCTTAAAATAGGGACCCAATATGTTTTTGATAGTAGCAGAGCATTTCGTCTGGGCCAAACTCATTTCTACGGCAACTTTGCTATCATTGAAAATATCCGTTGACTCGTCTACAATAAGACTATATTTACTATTTCCAATATCATCTAGAAGTATCTGCTTAAAATAGGGACCCAAAATGTTTTTGATAATAGCAGAGCATTTCGGCTGGGCCAAACTCATTCCTACGGCAACTCTGCCATCATTGAAAATATTTTTCTGCAAATGCAAATGATCTAAACGAAGTATGCACTGCTACATATATGGCTTCAGATAGTTCTGCGGCCTTTGCTTTGTAGTTTATGGCAACAGGCATAAATGGAATAATTTGTTGGTTATTTGCGATAAATGGGGATGCTGCTGTTACATGTTTCGATGTTTTTCCATGCGCTAAAAGTGTACTTAGCTTCGGTTTTGTATTACACTGACAGTATTTGCATTTTATATGTTGCTCATCCAACGTTTTAATCCATTTTGATATTCGTGGATCATTTAATCATTCTTTACGTACTTTCTGAACATAGTTCCTACATAAATATAAGCATAAATACGTTGAATTAAGTCCAAAATAAAAAAAATGTAAGGCGCGATAACCTCCGAAGAGATCTAAGGCCGATCTTCTCTGCCAATTTGCGTCGTGCTCCTCTTGATTTTCCTTACAAATTGGCCGGACGGGACCTACATGTTTTATGCCGACTCCGAACGGCATCTGCAAGGCAGACGAGTTTTCACTGCGAGCTTTTCATGGCAGAAATACACCCGGAGCGCTTGCCAAACACTGCCGAGGGGCGACCCCGCTTAGAAAAATTTTCTTCTAATTGAAAAACCTTATTTCTAAAATTTTGATGTTGCTTTGCCCGGGAGTTGAACCCAGGGCATACGGTGTGATAGCCGGAGCACGCTAGCAACACACCACTTTTTCTAAGAGAAACTGAAAAGAAGGAAAGAAAAATTTACTGGCATATTGCGATGGATCCATTTCGAAAACCGACAACGTAATCATCATCAGGCAATCTCGTAATGTTATCAAAGATTTCCCCGAACAGCAAATCACACGGTGAAACTGCAGTCGCCTTAACCACGAGGGACAATAGGGACATAGCGGACATTTGCGGGCCATTGTTTTCTCAACGGAATATCATAGAGAGTAAAATTTTGCGTATGTGCTTTTCCTTGCGTGCAAAAATGTGCTCAAGAAAAAATTTTTTGCACGGTTTTTGCAACAATTTTAAAAATAGAAATTTATTTCACAGAAATAAAAAATGTGCTCTTAAAGAGTTTTTAATTACAAGAAAATTGGTGTTTGAATTGTCGGTAAAAGTCTAGTTGAGCAAAAATATCGAGAGAGGTGTCAAAAGACGCGTATTAAACCGCGTCGAGATCCATGGATTTTGTGACGCATCCGAGAAGGCTTATGCAGCAGCCGTTTACATGTGCGTGAAAACGGATAATGACATCTGGACAAACCTGCTGCTAGCAAAAACCCGAGTAGCCCCAGTGAAAACTCTTATTCTCCCACGATTGGAACTGTGCGGAGCTGTGCTGTTAGCGGAAATCACAGAATCAATTTTCAGGAAACTCAAATTGGGACCAGCGAAAGTCCACCTTTGGACGGATTCAACTATCGTACTCGCATGGATACGAAAGCCGCCCTGTTCCTGGTCAACCTTCGTCGCACATCGGATCACCAAGATCATAGACATGGTCGGTAGCAAAGACTGGCTTGACGTGTACTCGGAGTCAAACCAGCAGATTTAGGCAGCAGAGGATTACCTGCGTCTGAGTTGGTCAACAACTCGTTGTGGTGGCAAGGACCTTCTTGGCTGCAAGAAGACGCTTCCCAATGGCCAGCACAGGAAAGTGACTACATCACCTCCGTAGAGGAAAAGAAAGCAGAGACCTGCGCAACGACAACCGTACATAGTACCGATGTTCTCCAATGCTTTTCTGATCTACCAAGGGCTTTCCGAGTGCTGTCCTATTTGATGAGATTCTACCGAAGAACTCACCCCGAAACAAAAAATTCATTCCATGTCATGTCGCACTTAATCTCCCCTGATGAAGTTAAGGCCACTACACGACTTTTAGTTAAAATCTATCAGAAACAACATTACAGTTCAGAATATAAAGATTTGAAGGCCGGAAAACCAATTGAAGGGAAAAGTGCAATACTCTCACTTAATCTCTACTTAGGCCAAGATGGCATCATTCGGGTAGGAGGGCGACTCGGGGCGTCACAGGACTTAGCTTTTAATGAACGCCACCCAATCCTCCTCCCATACAACTGCAGGTTGTGCCTTCTGACAATCCTAATGTTTCACCAACAAAGTTTGCATGGGGAAAACCAACTTATGTTACGTCTGGTACGCACCCAATACTGGATACCTAACATGAAAACCATGATTAGGCCAACAATTCACAATTACAAAATTTGCACTATACGCCGAAAGCGTGCTCAGACCCAACATATGGGAATTCTCCCTCACGAATGCACGACATTCAGCCGTGCATTCACGAATACGGGAGTCGACTTCGCCGGACCCTTTTACATCAAAAGTTACCGCGGCAGGGGGTGTCGCCTATCCAAAGGCTATGTTTGCCTTTTCGTGTGTTTTTCCACACGAGCAATTCATATGGCCACTACTGACCTCACCACTCCATCATTTCCTTCCGCATTTGCCCGTTTTGTATCTAGGCGCGGATCCCTAAAAAATATGTACTCCGACAACTGTACAAACTTTGTCGGAGCGTCACGATCCTTACGATCAGAATTCAAGACATTCATCTCACAAGCGCGAGAGAACGCTGTCTCAAAATACAGCCACCAGTCACTCACGTGGCATTTCATCCAGGCGGGCGCTCCCCATATGGGAGGGCTGTGGTAGGCTGGAGTGAAAAGCTTCAAAAGCCACTTCAAAAAGATAGCCTCACCACGGCATTCAATAACCCAACGGACATAGAGCCGCTTACCCCAGGCCATTTCCTCACTGGAAGCCACCTACTGCCTCCGCCAGAACCAGATGTTAGTGAGAGCTCTGCCTCGATGATCAATCGGCGGAAAAATCTCAAAACCCTCCATCACACTTTCTGCAAACGATGGAAGGTGGAATATCTATCCGAACTTCAAAAACGGGTGAAGTGGAAGCATCCCAGACAAAACATAGAAGTGGGAGATCTCGCTGTCCTCAAAGAAGACAAGTTATCTCCCAACGAATGGAGGTTAGGTCGAGTTGTCAACGTACACCCCGGCGAAGATGACCGATTCCGCGTAGTCGACCTCAAAACAGAGAAGGGTCAAGTCAGACGACCTTTGGTCAAACTGATCCTTCTGCCAAAGGAAGAGACGGATTGCGAGAAGGCTAAGAGCTTCTCCTAACAATCCCTCCGTTCCTCCATATCCCTACTTTCAAAAAATTCAAACCCAGCTCTCGTTCACCCGGAACGAGGCCACCCATCCAACCTCACGATCACTCGCCCGGCACATCCATAAGATGCCACACCTCGTCGAACAAAGAAAGCCGTCGCCCTGACAGCGATACGATACTACTACTAGATTAAGTTTAGTTTGTAAGTTTTATATTCATTTTTCTCGTTTCGTTAAATAGGAAAAACTTCAAATTTAAAAAACGGGCGTGGCACCGCCCCTTTTATGACTAGGCAATTTTCTATATTTCGGGAGCCATAACTCGAAGAAAAATTAACGGATCGTAATAAAATTGGGTACACAAAACTTCCTTATAGCAGGAAATATTTCTAGGAAAAATGGACGAGATCTGTTAAAGACCACGCCCACTTTTATATAAAAGATTTTTAAAAGAGCCGTAGACGAAATAATTAGCTATACCTTAGCGAAAAAGAGCTTTGTGTCAATAGAATTTTACTTTTTAATTGAATTATATCATTAAATTGGAAAACACTAAAATTTTTGAAAATGGGTGAAGCACCGCCCCTTTTATGACTAAGCAGTTTTCTATGTTTCGAGAACCATAACTCGAAGAAAAGTTAACATATCGTAATGAAATTGTGTACACATATTTTCCTTATAGCAGAAAATATTTCTAGTAAAAATGGACGGGATCGGTTAAAGACCAGGGCAGCTTAGATATAAAAGAAGTTCAAAAGGGTCGTAGGATATAAAAATAGTTTTGAATCACGAACATATTGTAAGCCGATCATTGCTCGTTTTTAACGATTGTAATCACTACACGATGTTTATTGCACTGCGGGTACTCCATGGATTACTTTTATGTAATGCGGAGCTGGAGTATATGGTCCAGTCCTGAGCATCGCAATGTTAATTGGAGCATATTTTTTGTATGAGTTGTGGTTTATTTTGGAGCACTCGGTTGGTCCATAGCGAGTACTACATACATGCATGCATGGAGTACTCGCGATTTTTGCAGGGTAATGTTCGGTTACACCTGAACTTAGACACCTCTACTTGTTTTGTTTTATTTAATTTTTAGTTTTATATTTTTTTTTATAATTATTATTAAGAATTCATGAGCGAATCACACGGTGAAACTGCAGTCGCCTTAACCACGAGGGATAATAGGGACATAGCGGACATTTGTGGGCCATTGTTTTCTCAACGGAATATCATAGAGAGTAAAATTTTGCGTATGTGCTTTTCCTTGCGTGCAAAAATGTGCTCAAGAAACATTTTTTGCACGGTTTTTGCAACAATTTTAAAAATAGAAATTTATTTCACAGAAATAAAAAATGTGCTCTTAAAGAGTTTTTAATTACAAGAAAATTGGTGTTTGAATTGTCGGTAAAAGTCTAGTTGAGGGGTCGACTGCTAATACGCTAGCAAAAATATCGAGAGAGGTGTCAAAAGACGCGTATTGACCTCGACAATAATAATGTGAAAAAAAAAACCCAATTCAGTAAAAAAATAACATAAGATACATAAATTTTTCAATTCACATTGTCAGTTTTATTTCATATAAAATAAGATTTACCGGAGCACTTACATAAATGAAATGTTAGATTTCATTGTTTGATTTGCTTACATTTTCTAAATATGTACATTTTAAGAGCTTGAATCAGCCAAGGAAAACCTTCCGTGCTTTTTGGTCTGCGAATATTGAAATTACCGATTCAAAACTAATGCTGTGAGCAAGGCTGGACTCCAACGCCAATGTTCCAAGGCTTGTCAAGCGATTGTGGCTCATAGTAGAACGTAAAAAATTTTTCACGCGAGACAATAGACTAAAAGAACGCTCCCCTTCAGCCACACTGACTGGAAGTGTGCAACATATTTCTAATGCTATGCAGATGTTCGGAAATAATACTTCCATCTTCAAGTAATGAAATATCTTCAGAAGTTGAAATGGTAGCTGCGAATCACATCCCAAATTTGCTAAGTGGATGGCTTTGAGATGAATGGTTTCATCTATTAGATCCGTAGAAATATCGATACCATAAATCCTGCAGAATGCCGCTGCTTTTTCTCTGAGATCTTCTTCCGTCAGATCCTGATACTTCCACAAAATACTAAATTTAATCGCAATCTCATTTACGGCTTCGAAACGTCTTGTCATGTTACCAATCAAGCAGTCCAAAAGAACGCAAAAAACTTGCTGTTTGAATTGAGTTTTGGAATCACATTCAGGTGATTCGCCATGTAATTCGTCGAACTGGCGCTTTCTTATCTTCCTTCTTTTCTCTGTGAAGGTATTCACAACTACTATACTCCCTGCCAGAATCTTACATTCTTGAAGCATGATCGACCATTGATCCCTGAACTTCTTCAACGCATCAATAATTTCATTTATTTTCTGTTTCCAGTTCCAGTGTGACATTTCTAGCTTGCAGTACCAGATTTCGATGGTTGATTACCTTCAATACCTTCCAAATCCGTTACTGTTTCTGAACTCAGATTTAAAAGCATCATTTCATCAATAGCTTTCTTGCGGAATGTGAGTTGGGAAAGGTTTCACACTATCCACACGAGCAGAACATCGTGTTTGTGACATGCTGTGTAAGGAGCAATTAGTTTTTTCCCATCTCTGAGGGCTTGCGCTAAAGATATTATACATTTTCTGCGTAATACCGAAAAATGTGATGACTTCTGCACAACATTCAGCAGCTTGCACTCCACATAAATTTAAACAGAACAATGTGCAAATATTGACAGGGAGTTATCTCTCAGGATATGACTCTGCGCTCCTTTGTAATGACCGCTCATATTACTGGCATTACCATACCCCTGCCCACGGCAGTCATCCAGGGGAATATTGTGCTTTTTAGAGTGCTGCGAATCAGCTGAGCGATAGCTTCTCCTGTCTTTGCGTTACAATCGACAAACTCTAAGAAGCGTTCTTGGATTTTCCATTTTCCGGAGTCCCTGTCTAATAAAACATAACGCTATATAAAAACAGTCTGCTCAATATGCTCCGAATCAGGGGTCGCATCCACTATTACTGTGTAATTTTTGACGGACTTTCTCTCGCCTTCTATCTTTCTAATTACTTGACTTACACAGATTTCTATGAACTCATTTTGTATTCCATGAGACAAATAATGTGCTTGGAGACGATTCCATTTCGTTTGAGCTTACATTTTGGTATTATTAAGCGCTGTACGCAGATCAAAAAACATTCAAAAAAAATCTTTCTTGAGCATGAAAATAACAGTAGGCACAAAATTTTGGCATTTCACGATGCATGGAAATTTATACATGAATACCGCTTTTATAAAAAAAAAAAAAAATTTATGAAACTTTTTGATACCATTTATTTATTTGTACCCATTAAATATTTATTTTAAATCCAAGTACCTACAAAAGAAACTGTAATCAAAATAATATTACATGGGTATTTACTATAACAGCATCCACCCTGCAGCAAAAAGGGGAGACAGGAAACAGTTTCACACTACAGGTTTTATGATTACCTATGAACTGGTGCTAGTAGGATGCAAAGCGGGACAGTTGGTAGCCACCGCTATACTAACAGCGCTAAAGTTTGAGCTATTTGTATTTAAATTGATAAATCGAAGGCTACGACTATTTTAGAGCCACCTAGGACTGAACTAGTTAAGAACGCGTTCAAAAGCTCTGCAGAAAGAGCCAATTGTAGTAGTACTGTCTTTTAATAAGATAGTTCTGGGATTCTTTTATAAATTTATTATAGAATAAATCTTCTATAATTTATGGTAAAGATATCGATTCTTAATCGAAAAGTTATCGATTTTTTATATTAACAATTCTTTTTGTTTTTATCGGCCTATTGATAAATCATTCAAGGTTCGAATCGAGCTCAAGGCCAGAACAATAATTTTTTCTAATGATAATAATTGTTTTTTTTTAATTTTTCTAAATTTGAAAAATTGTATTTTGTTTTTGGAATAGTAAGTAGAAAATTTTTCAGACAACCTGCCATAGCTGCGCAGATAGATCCATTTTGAAGGGTGCTAAGCCATCATCATCAGTACGCTTTAGGCATGCTGCGCTAACCATTTAGCTATACAGCGGTGGTTTGTTTGACTGGCAGATTTGCTACTTCTATTCCTTTTTACCAACTATATTTATTCAGTGTTGCGCCATCTGGTGCAAATCACTGATAATGCTGGATTTTTGTTTATTTTCAATTACTTTGTTTGACATTCCCAAGTGCTATATGGATCTATCTGCGCAGCTATGGCAGGTTGTCTGAAAAATTTTCTACTTACTATTCCAAAAACAAAATACAATTTTTCAAATTTAGAAAAATTAAAAAATAACAATAATTATCATTAGAAAAAAATTATTGTTCTGGCCTTGAGCTCGATTCGAACCTTGAATGATTTATCAATAGGCCGATAAAAACAAAAACAATTGTTAATAAACCATGAGCACTTGGGAATGTCAAACAAAGTAATTGACAATAAACAAAAATCCAGCATTATCAGAGATTTGCACCAGATGGCGCAACACTGAATAAATATAGTTGGTAAAAAGGTATAGAAGTAGCAAATTTGCCAGTCAAACAAACCACCGCTGTATAGCTAAATGGTTAGCGCAGCATGCCTAAAGCGTACTGATGATGAATGCTTAGCACCCTTCGAAATGGATCTATCTGCGCAGCTATGGCAGGTTGTCTGAAAAATTTTCTACTTACTATTCCAAAAACAAAATACAATTTTTCAAATTTAGAAAAATTAAAATATAACAATAATTATCATTAGAAAAAAATTATTGTTCTGGCCTTGAGCTCGATTCGAACCTTGAATGATTTATCAATAGGCCGATAAAAACAAAAACAATTGTTAATAAACCATGAGCACTAGGGAATGTCAAACAAAGTAATTGACAATAAACAAAAGTCCAGCATTATCAGTGATTTGCACCAGATGGCGCAACACTGAATAAATATAGTTGGTAAAAAGGAATAGAAGTAGCAAATTTGCCAGTCAAACAAACCACCGCTGTATAGCTAAATGGTTAGCGCAGCATGCCTAAAGCGTACTGATGATGAAGGCTTAGCACCCTTCGAAATGGATCTATCTGCGCATCTATGGCGGGTTGTCTGAAAAATTTTCTACTTAATATTCCAAAAACAAAATACAATTTTTCAAATTTAGAAAAATTAAAAAATAACAATAATTATCATTAGAAAAAAAAATTATTGTTATGGCCTTGAGCTCGATTCGAACCTTGAATGATTTATCAATAGGCCGATAAAAACAAAAACAACTGTTAATAAACCATGAGCACTTGGGAATGTCAAACAAAGTAATTGACAATAAACAAAAATACAGCATTATCAGTGATTTGCACCAGATGGCGCAACACTGAATAAATATATTTGGTAAAAAGGAATAGAAGTAGCAAATTTGCCAGTCAAACAAACCACCGCTGTATAGCTAAATGGTTAGCGCAGCATGCCTAAAGCGAACTGATGATGAAGCCTTAGCACCCTTCGAAATGGATCCATCTGCGCAGCTATGGCAGGTTGTCTGAAAAATTTTCTACTTACTATTCCAAAAACAAAATAAAATTTTTCAAATTTAGAAAAATTTAAAAATAACAATAATTATCATTAGAAAAAATTATTGTTCTGGCCTTGAGCTCGATTCGAACCTTGAATGATTTTTTATATTGTTATTTTGAAAAATCCTTATCAAACCGATAACTCGGCGATTCGTAATTGTTAATAAGCCGATAATAAAGCAATATAATGTCAGTATCAGTTGTTTCCGACGAGAACGACGAAGCTCTTCTCAAAAAGCCCAAAATTATTTGTTTTTGATAAAATTTCCTCTGTCGGGGTCTAACTTAAACCCCCGGGAGAGTTCTATTTAATTTAAAAACATGCTTTTGGACGTACGCTAGTATGTTTAAAAATCGAACTTCACGAGTACTTGGTACTCACTCCTTTCTTTATACTCAGTTGAGCAAAGCTCACTGAGGATATTCATTTTGTTCGCGTGACTGTACATTGTAACGGCATAAATTAATCGAGATAGATAACTTCCATATTCAGAATTATCAGGGTGAAAAAAAATCATTTAGCTATTAGATACGCGGATATGAGTAGTACACCACTCACCTGATACTTCTGCTACGAATGCGGAAATGACGATGATGTGGTGTGGATGGTAAAGATGTAGTGATTGTGGCGGTGTTCTCGTGGCGCTGCCGGCAACACCAGCTTCTGCTTCGATCTCGTGCGGTGATTGTGGTATGCTCGATCAGTTTCGTTTTCACCTGCTCCTGTTATTTACTGCCTATCTCGATGTAATGTTGGTTGCTTTAATACTTTGCACTGTGGTTGCTGTAATGCCTAGCAATGTATATACCCGCACAAAAGGAACTGTGGGTCAATTAACTTAGTAGACAAAATACAATGCGCTGAGTGAAATTTGGTAAACACGTTTATTTGATTAAATGCACAAAGTTAAGGGAGCAGACAAATGTCCGGAAATTATCAAACAAGTGCACAATAATTTATTTAGAAGTTCAATTGTTAGCATGCACAGAGCTTTGCCACTGACATTTTATGTATCAGAATAGGTATTATCACACACGGGAGCAACAATACTTGCCCAAGATGAAAACGTAAGAATTTACAAGCGGATTTTCTCACCAGCAAAGTGTTGGTCTCACAACAGGAAAATTATGGAAAACAACGCGACTTAATAAAATTATAATAGCCGAAATCACAAGATGCGAATTTTAGGTTTGTGTTTATAACAATGACAATTCCTTTTTTACAATGATACTAAGGTGGTGTTTTTTGACAGGTAGCGATCCTACCGGATCCTACCGGATCGCTACTATGTAATTGCGGCGAATTCCATTTGGTGGATTTGCGCGATGGAGGCTGCCACACGTCCATGAGGGTTCCCAGTGGGAAATTTAAAGTTAAATACAATGCATTCATTCTAGGGGATAATTCAATATAATACAATTCAATAATCGAATACAATACAAGAGACGGGTTATATATATAAATTCATAGATATTCGATATAATACCATTCAATAATCGAATAATACAAGATAAGGGTTATATATATAAATTCATCGATATACGTATGTTCAAGGGGAGATGGGACGGGTGGCAGCCTACGCGGCGTAAACATCCTGGCCCGCCTAGGCGTACTAAGCGCCTAGCGTATCCTGCAGCTCGGTCAGAGCCCGAACTGCTTCTTGAATCAGTATTTTCCCAACTTTTGTTTGTAGGTTGAGGTGCGCAGGCCGGTGGAGGTGCATCGTATAGTGCGGTTGGGCACGGTCGGTGTGCGTTGGTTACGGCGAACGCTGGATGTTCTTGCAGCGGGTGGTGGTTGTGGTGGGTGGACGTTCCCACTGCTGCGATGGCGTGGCCTGTGGCGGCGCGATAAATGGCGTTGGCGCCTTGGTGGCTGCTCTACATTCGGGGTTTGGCGGATCCCGGTGTCTTGATGCAAGAACGTATGGTGAGGGAGTTCACAGACGTGGCAGCGCTCGTTGGATGAACATGCGCGTGTGGCGTGTGACAGTGCCAAGCAGTTTGTGCAATAATTGTGTGCCCGTGCGACCAAGGCGCGTTGTTGGGGCTGCATGGCAGCGAACTCGGAGCACATTGATAGTGCATGGGGTCGCATGCATAAACGGCATCGTCGGTAGTCGGGCAGCACTTCGGCAGGTTGTTGGCGAGCTGTGGGCACTGTCACCTGTGATGCCAGCGAGCGGCGCGGTGCGGGGACTGGAGGGCATTGGCGATCCATCTGAGGAAGATAGGATAAAATAAATTTTAGTCACTCATGATGTTGGAAGTGGAGTGTTGGCAGGGGTTGAGCTTATTTATGTAGATTTTTATGATAGAGGGGGAGTTGGACTGTATTATGTTCTGGGAATGCTACCGAGCTTTGAGGGCTTGACTCAGACTCAGGGGGTCGTAGAAAGCAGAATTTTGTGATGGGCCTGGAGAGTACGCCATTCTGGGTGCGTACGTCGACTACTCGAACATGGCCGTCTCCTCCGAGATGGGTGTCTTCCAAGCGTCCTAGGCGCCATTCGGTAGGGGGTAGGTTGTCTTCCTTGATGACTACGATGTCGCCCTTTCGAGGAGGAGGTTGGGTTGTCTTCCATCGGTATCGCTTGTGCAGCTCCATGAGATAATCATTCTTCCAGCGTTTGCTGAACTGATGATGTAAAACTTTCAACCGTTCCCAACGGTTAATCATAGAGAGGTATTCAGGGGCGCGCCTCGTAGGAAATGACCCGGTGTGAGGGCCGTGAGATCGCTTGGGTCTTGAGACAGTTGGGAGATGGGGCGAGAGTTTAAGACAGCCTCTATTCGTATTAATAAGGTAGAAAGTTCTTCAAAAGTGAAGCTGTGCGTTCCAGCGACCTTTTTGAAGTAGGTTTTAAAGCTTTTGACAGCGGATTCCCATAATCCACCCATGTGAGGGGCCCCGGGGGCTATAAACTTCCAACTAATTCCTTGTGGGGCGTACTTATGTACGATATCGGCTGAGACTTCTTTGAGGAAGGATACGAACTCCTTTTCCATGGCCCGCTTAGCTCCTACGAAGGTGGTGCCGTTGTCGCTCATAATTTTGCTTGGATATCCTCGGCGTCCTACGAAGCGGGCGAAGGCTGCTTGGAGTGCTTGGGTGGTGAGGTCGGAACATAATTCCAAGTGGATGGCTTTGGTGGCGAAGCAGACAAAAACGGTAACATAGCCCTTCATCATCTTGGGAGACCGGAGCATAGAAGCTTTTATTTGAAACGGGCCGGCGAAGTCTACACCAGTAGAAGTGAAGGGGGGCGCGAAGGTACATCGTTCGGGGGGTAAAGCTGCCATTATTTGGGAGTGCGTTTGTTGCTTATGAATGGTGCATGCTTTACATTGGAAAATGCACTTTTTTATTAGGGCTTTAAGCCGGGCTATGAAGAACTCTTGTCTTACAGCTTGTTGCATGAGGTGGACGTCCGCATTGAGGAAGGTCTCGTGTAGAAACCTTAGGTAGAGGGAAGTAAAACCAGCCTTTTTGGGAAGAATGATGGGATGACCCTCATTGTAGGTTATGTCGGCGTTTACTAACCGTCCGTTGGCACGGAGAATCCCGTTTGCATCCACGAAGGGGTCAAGTACCAACAGGGAAGGCAGGCTGGTTGTGGACCGAAGTATCGGGTTTGGGCCGCGATGATCAGGCGGTGTTTCGCTCGTTTGAGTTCGGCATGAGATAGCGAGATGACAGGATCATGGATGCCGTTTACTGCATCTTTCGCCCGACGTATGAACCTCAGGACGTATGCAATGACGCGTAGAGCTCGAGAGTAAGAGGAAAACCGATCTAGGATATCGTCGGTCTCCTCAGCGGCATGCAGTGCTTCGACTCGGCGAAGTTCGGGGGGTACAATATTTCTGGCCGTTGGTGTTGGCCAGTCCTCGGGGGTCGGGAGAGCCACTCTGGATCATTCCACCATAGGGATGAGCTAGCTAGCTCGAGGGGGGCGCATCCTCTAGTGCCCATATCTGCGGGATTATCCTTGCTGCGCACATGTCGCCAAGTGGCATTACCTATCAGGTCGATAATCTGCGCGGTTCGGTTGGATACGTAGGTTTTTCAGGAATGAGGTGGCCTCTCTAGCCATGCTATGGAGGAGAGAATTTGCCGCTTCGTGGCTGCAGTGGATGCCGGATTTGAGTCGAGGGTATACGAAAATGTATCCGTTAGGGCATTCAACTGGATGCCCAGGGTCTTGGCGGTGCTCGATTTTCCGAACTCGAGGAAATTAGTGTTCAGCAAATCTGCTTTTGGTATTGACTGCAGAATATTGGGATGGTTTGCAGTGATCTTTTTTAGGGGAAAGTCGGCTGAATTGAGAGCGTCTATAGTCTCTCTTAGGGATTGCTCGGCTGTTTGGAGATCATGACTGCCAGATAAAATATCGTCAACATACGTCTCGGATTTTAGTATTGGGGCTGCGCGTGGATGGGAATCGGCTGTATCTTTCGACAGCTCGTGTAGAGTGCGAATAGCCAGGAAAGGCGCGCAGTTAACCCCGAAGGTGACGGTTTTTAACTTTTAGTCCTTTATTGGACTGTGTTCGGGGGTTCGGAATATTATCCGTTGTTAGTCTCGGTCATCGGAGTGCAAGAGAATTTGGCGGTACATTTTCTCGACATCGCCATTAAACACATATTTATATGTTCGGCATTTCAACAACATAAGTCGGAGATCGGGTTGGAGGGTTGGTCCGGCACATAAAACATCGTTAAGGGAGTGACCGGAACCCGACTTTTTAGCGGCGTTGAATACAACTCTGACTTTTGTTGTCTTCTTGTCTGGCATTGCGACTCCAGGGTGAGGGAGATGGAATGAGCAGTATTTACCCCGAGATTCTATTTCATTTGGACTGAATTCTTCCATGTGGCCTAGGGACAGATATTCTTCGAGTACCTTGTCGTATTGAGATCGCCCTTTTTTGAGAGAGTACGTTCCATGCCATGAAAATGTCGTAGGGCTGCAGTACGGGATTGGCTTAGGTCGATATCGTTCGGGAATGTTGGTTTAATGGGGAGCCCAACCATCTATCGACCGTCATCCACGCGAGTGGTTGTGCTTTGATAAAAGTCTTCGCACATTTTATCTTCTGCGGTTTCCACTCGCACTCTGGGTATTTCTTCGATTTTCCAGAATTGTCTTAGCTGTTCATTCGGATGGACATTCGTTACTTCCCACGCTTGAGAGGAGTGTGATCCGACCTTTTCGGGGCTTTGGCCACTTATTATCCAGCCAAATATTGTGTTTTGGGCTAGCAGTGTGGGCGAGATCTTTTCTATGCCATTTAGCATGATTTGAGGGATGAGATCACTGCCTAACACCAGATCGATTTTGGAGGGATTCTGAGGATTCTGGTCTGCTAGCTTGAGGTGGGACCATTTACGCATTTGGTCGTTATTTAGCCTGAGTTCTGGGAGTTGCCTAGTGGGCCGAGGTAGCACTATTGCCTGGGCCTTTATTTTTACCTTGCGTTCATTTGAGACTAGGGTCAGTGAGCACAACTTGTTGGAGGTTTGTACTACTCCGCCTCCCATGCCCGATATTTCAAATAGGGAGTGGGTATATGGGAGGTCTAGCTTGACTTGAGCTTTTGACGAGATGAAGCTACATTCTGACCCTTGATCCACTAAGGCTCTGAGCCTAAAGCAGTACCCTCCGTGCTCTATCGACACTATCGCTGTAGGGAGGATTATTTTGCTATCATTTTCGGAATGGAATGACTGGATATGGGCAGCGTTTGAGGTGGTGGGAAGTTCTTCATTGGGTTCTGGGTTGGTAACGTCCTGACTAGTTGCTTGTTGGGATGTTGTTTTCCGAGGGCCATTGGTTTGATGCGATACTCCGGCGTCGTGGAGGGTGGAGTTGTGGAGACCTTGGCAGTAGAGGCACGTTCTTGTGCTTGTGCAATCTTTTAAGAGGTGTGTTTGGGACAGGCAGCTTTCGCACAGATTGTTTTCTCTCACGAATTTTTTTCGTTCAGGGATTGCCAGCTTTTTGTGATGCAAGCAGCTTTGTAGCGTGTGGGAGAACTGCATCCACATTCTGCACCCGTATATCTTTTGATGCTCGGCCACATGAGCATTTGTGCGATTTTGGGAGTAGTTGCTGTTCTGCGGGGGGTTGCGGCTTTGGTTTGGGGTCTGAGCTTGTTTGAACTGGGGATTTTTTTGACTTGAGGGAGGCTTTGAGAAATTGGTGGAGGGTGGATTGTATCGGGGTTTGGCTGGTCGCCATTGATCCACCCTTTCCACTATCTCGTAGCGAGTAGTCAGAAATTGATCCATTTGGGCCAGTTCGGTAGGTCTCTTGTGGAGCTTAAAGATTGCTCCCAACGCGCAACTGTATTTTCTGGGAGCTTTGAGGTTACCAGATATATCAATATGGGGTCCCAACTATCTGTCGAGACTTGTTGGGTTGCTAATATCTGGAGACAGTTATTAACGGAAGATTGCAGTCTTTGGATTTCATCACTGTTTTCCGATTGAATCGCTTTTAGGTTCATGAGAATTCGGATTTGATTTTCGACCAGGACTCTTTTATTTTCGTATCGGGTTTTCAGAGCTTCCCAAGCCAGAGCAAATTTGGCATCACTAAGTGGAAATTACTATACTATCTGGCCGGCTTTTCCTTGGGTTTTGTACCTGAGGTGGTACAGTTTTTGGGCGCTCGAGAGATTTGGGTGGTTGATATACGCTGTGAACATGTCACGGAAGGACGGCCATTGATCATAACTCCCGTAAAATACTTCGGTGTCACAGGCGGGTACTTTGAGATGCATCCTGGAACTTTCTTGGGGAGTGGTGGTTGCAGCGGAGACTGGATTGCTTAGTACCCTTAGCTGGAGATGATCGCCTATTCTTGCCTATGTGTCCTCATACGCTATATGGCAGGCGCGGTATTTGTTGAAAGCTGAGGCCTTAAAGTCATCGGGAAGGTCGTTGTCATCTGACTCTACGACGGCGTCATATGCGCTCTGTAACCTTTCCCAGAACACATCGATATTTTTGTCTTTTATTTTTAGGGATGCCTCGGTGTTATCTTGGATTTCGTTTGTACCGAACCGAGCGCAATAATCCGAAAAGAGATCCGTTTCGGATATAAATTTATTTTCGACCACGCTAGCCATTCTGAAGAGGGACTTGCTTAATTTTACTTTAGCTATTTTGGGAATTTTTGGAGATTGCTGAGTGTTTATTTCACTTTGTATCACTTTGTTCGCATGATCTGGAAGTCTCCCATCCATAGTACTCCAAAGTAGGACATAGATGTAACTATTCTAGATTGCATAGTCCAGAAGACAATTATAAACATGTAAAATAGATTTAAGTTAGGCTTAGGAAAGCCGTAATAAATAAATACATTATACATTATTTATACGGGAAAAACAAAGGAAGAAGTTTTCCTATTGGTCGAGAGTGTAGTAGGCTAGGACCAGTTAGACTGAATTGGGAGTAGTCTGGGCCAGTTGGGATGAGCTGCTGAATTTGCTGCTGGGTATTTCAAGCAATGCAAATGTGGCTGAATTTTTTGGTGGGTATCATCAACAATGTAAATGTGGGGATATGTATTTAAATTATACCGCAAAGGACTTAAGTATTAAAGGGCAATGAGCTAACTTTGTGCACAAGTGTGTGGGATTTGCCTCGAAATTTTTAAATGCACCGCTTTTACGTACAGGTGTATATGGGGGTGAGAATGTATATATATGTATATATATAAATTTATTTTTGGCGGGAAATTATAATTCGGGAGCCACCAAAACTTATTCGGGGGATATACTTAATATACGTACGTGTATGTATATTGTTAAGAGGCTGGTTTCATCAATGGCGACGAAGGACCATTAGATACACGGATATGACACCACTCACCTGATATTTCTGCTACGAATGCGGAGATGACGATGATGTGGTGTGGATGGTAAAGATGTAGTGATTGTGGCGGTGTTCTCGTGGCCCTGCCGGCAACACCAGTTCTGCTTCGATCTCGTGCGGTGATTGTGGTATGCTCAATCAGTTTCGTTTTCACCTGCTCCTGTTATTTACTGCCTATCTCGATGTAATGTTGGTTGCTTTAATACTTAGCACTGTGGTTGCTGTAATGCCTAGCAATGTATATACCCGCACAAAAGGAACTCTGGGTCAACTAACTTATTAGACAAAATACAATGCGCTGAGTGCAATTTGGTTCACACGTTTATTTGATTAAATGCACAAAGTTAAGGGAGCAGACAAATGTCCGAAATTATCAAACAAGTGCGCAATAATTTATTTAGAAGTTCAATTGTTAGCACGCACGGGAGCAACAATACTTGCCCAAAATGAAAACGTAAGAATTTACAAGCGGATTTTCTAGCCAGAAAAGCGTTGGTCTCACAACAGGAAAACTATGGAAAAAAGCGCTACTTAATAAAATTATAATAGCCGAAATTACAAGATGCGAATTTTAGGTTTGTGTTTATAACAATGACAATTCCTTTTTTACAATGATACAAAGGTGGTGGTTTTTTGACAGGTAGCGGTCCTGCCGGATATATATATTCATATACATAAAACTTTCAAAAACACCAAAAAGGTGATAATTCAGTAGCTGCATTATTAACTACCATACCAAATTTCAGGAGTGGGTTGATATAGCGTCCCCTAGTTCAAAATTTTGAAAATTTATAAAAAGGGGAGTGGCACTGCCCACTTCTGACAATATAAATTTTTCCATTATTGGTTGAAGCCTTAGACACAAAACTCGGCAAACTGTTAACCTTTATAACAGGGAGAAAAAATTATAGAAACTTGTGAAGGACCACGCCCACTTTTATATAAAACAAATTAAAATGGACCGGCGAATATAATAGGCAATATATTTGTGAAAAACAACATGATATGTATTTTACTTCTAAAGTGTATTCAAAAATGAAAATGAATAAATGAGACAATTTTGGAAATAGGTGTGTTTGCCAAACCTTTCTGGAGCCAGAACTCCAATAGTGCAATAGACGTATCCTGATAAAATGTAACACATACTTTCCTTATAACCCCACATATTTCTGCCAAAAATGGACCACGTCTGTTAAGGACCACGCCCCTTTTATATAAACGATATTGAAAGTTACCCTGGGCGAATATAATAGTCGAAATCTTTGCGAAGAAATATATGTCAATGGTGTTTTTAGTTCTAGAGAGTATTAGTAAGAAGAAAACGAATAAATAAAGAATATCTTAAAATGGGAGTGGCACCTACACTTTTTAGAATAATACTTCGTCTACGTTTTTGGAGCCAAAACTGGAAAACAGGTTGACATTTATGAATTCGGTACACTTAATTCCTCTAAGTAGGTACTTACTATAATCACGATTTGATTATGGTCACTCAACTGCAATTTAATGTGTAATCGTTACGGCTCATCCACTATGCGCATCACGACAAGAACTATTTATGTACATATGTATGTAAAGCTACTTAACGAACCGACCAACTGCGAAAAAAGCTTAACAGGGGACTCCCCTAACTTTGCCAGTCCTGCCTTTCATAGGCAAGTGTCCGACGTTCAGTAAATACTGACATTATTTTTGGATAACAATAAAATATCTAGAAATTTTGAAAACCATCATTTTGCATGGCAATAGTGTCAGTATATATTGATGTGTAACACTTCCGTAACCCATCAGCATGTGATTTATCAGTGTTTGGTAAAATAAAAACAAAATATTGCATTTGGAGGATTTAACTTAGTTTTGTGTAAGCAATATAATCAAAGATATTTTTGAAAGCGAAAATCTAAGCAGTGTAAGTAAGAAAAATATTTTTAGAGAATTGTTAATTTTATTTATTGCAAGTAAAACGGATTTAATACTAATATTTTGTATTAAAGGCATATAATAATGAAATATAGTACCCAGTGCAGTTAGACACGCAACTTATGAGAGAAAAATACAATTCCAAAGGATCGTTCGTTTTTATTTGTTCATTATATATTGGGGTATATTCATAGTCAAACCTAGTTAAGAACTATAATTAAGTGACAGCTTTTTGACGTAATTTCCTATAGGCTATCTATCAAAAAAGCTGCAATTAACTTTAAGCACGAACTAAATTCCTTCTATGAATATGCTCCATTGAGTACGTAGCACATCTCGAAATCTATCATTATCCCTCATATGGATAGCGGCAAAAGTACCAAAATATTAATTTTGCGACCTATAGCTGCTTAGTGCCGAACTATGTAAAATGTGGGGAGCGACTAATTTTTTCTTGTCTAAAACAAAACTCCTATTTTATCAGAGCGTTCAATTCCTTTAATATCTTTAAGTAGATCTGAGTAGCTGTGTTAATTTTTTGGTGTTTTGTAGTGCTGTATGGGAATGGAAAAGACTGTTACGCAAGGAATATTTACCAAGCATAGTTAATTTTTAGTGAAACGAAACAAAACGACTACATCTTGAGAATTTTTAATAGGAAAATACCAATATCTATGAGCCAGAACATTTCCGTGATTATTGAGCGTGATAGAGCTAGAAAACCGACCGAATGATGGGTATTTGTATCGAGTTTGGTGTGCCATCAAGCGGGGATGGGCGCCTCCACCTTGTGACAGAAAAAGTTTCTTAACGGATTCCAATAGATGGGGTTGTTAGGGCAAAGATTGCGGTCCGAGCTATTAAGTTTTTTTTTTATTCTTTAGTGTGGATAACTATTATGAAATTGACTTTCAATATTGGACGTGGCACCCGCGTGCAAAGATTGCGGTCCGAGCTAGTAAGGTTTTTTTATTCTTTAGTGTGGATGACTATTTATTATGAAATTTGCTTTCAATATTGGACGTGGCGCCCGCGTGCAAAGATTGCGTTCTGACCTAGCAAGGTTTATTTTTTATTCTTTAGTGTGGATGACGATTTATTATGAAATTGACTTTCAATATCATGTCGATCGATTTGGCGCCCCTTGGACATGGCGCCCGTGTGCTGTGCACGCCCGCTTACGCCGGGCCTGGCCTCAACAAAACAATGAAAATCTGCTAACTCCATAAAATGTCAATTGTCATGCAATAGAGCTCTTTCGTCTTCTATGAAATTTTAGTGGATGGAGTTAACAGGTTTTACAGCATCGTTGACGATATATTGGTATTGAAAGTGGTCGAAATCAGATTATGTCCACACCCACATTGGGAAATGGAAAAAGGAACAGTGCTTTAACAAATACTGATGAAGTGTGGGAATTTGACGAATAAAAAAAAGTTACGAGGTACAATATAAGATTATTACAATTTTGTAAAATGGGAGGGGCGCCTCTCTCATTAAGCAGAAGAAAATTTAAAAGTTTTGCAAGGCGTAAATCAAAATCTGTTGATATCACTTTTACTTTGAAAAAATGGGCTTAGAGTCTTAAAGAAATTTCCAATGTATATATTTATTTGGTAAGTAACAATAATTCCAGTAGATATATGGCAGTACAAAGTACAAAAGTTAAACAAAAAGGAAAATCGTTATAATCCCCATCAATTCTCCAAAAACCGTTTAATGCCATGAAAAAATACTTGACGCGATTTACCTCCGAGGAGATCTAGACCGAGCTTCTCTTACAATTTGCGTCTTGCTATTTTTATTTTACTTACAAATTCAGAGGACAAAACCTGCATATTTCATGCCGGTTCCTGACGGCATCTGCAAGGCAGATGAATTTTCACTGGGAAGCTTTCATGGGAGAAATATACTCGGCGTGCTTGCGAAAGCATAGCCGAGGGGCTACCCCGTTTAGAAGAACTTTTTTCTGACATACAAATACCTTTTTTGGCGGCTGCCGTGGTGTGATGGTGGCGTGCTCCGCCTACCATACGGAAGATCCTGGGTTCACGCCCCGGGAAGAGCAACATCAAAAATTTTAGAAACAAGTTTTTTCAATTAGAAAAAAAATGTTAAGCGAGGTCGCCCTCGGCAGTGTTTGGCAAGCACTGCGAGTGTATTTCTGCTATGAAAAGCTCTCAGTGAAAACTCATCTGCGTTGCACATATCGTTCGGAGTCGGCGTAAAACATGTAGGTCCCATCCCGCCAATTTGTAGGAAAAAAGAGGAGCACGACGCAAATTGGAAGAAAAGATCGGCCTTAGATCTCTTCGGAGGTTATCGCGCCTTACATTTATTTTTTTTTTAAATACTTTCTCTAAATGCCATAAGTTGATCAAAAATCTTTTAAATCATTTAATCTTTGTGACGTACCCATATAATATATGCAAAGGCACACAATTAGGTAAATAGTGTTCGATTTCGTTCAAACTTTAACTTCCTCACTTGTTTTCTACTAAATTCAATGCATAAGATCTCATTTAAAAAAAGTTTTTTCACTTTTGATAAAACTTCCGAAGTACTTGTGTTGTTAGTGTCCTCTGCTAATTGTTTTAAGTGTTCTACTATATTCTCTAGCCCATCGACGATAATGCTAAGCGCTTGTTTTCTGGTGCTCCATCGTGTTTTATACCGTTTTCTTTTCTGAAATTAATTGCTAATTGAGTTTCTCCTACCCCAGAAAATTTTCAACATTTATAGTGCATGCAAAGAACATAAATGGCTACCACATGTTTTGCTGATTTTCACAAGCGCGCTGTCAACGATAATAAAAATTCGTCTAAAAAAGCAAAATTTGTTTTTGTTTAATTTGCTTCAACGCATTTCAACACTTCATTCGTAATCCTCAGGAAGCTATTTATTGAAATATTTTCATAGTTTAACAATTTTTTACCAAAAAACATGAAATTATTATTTACATTGATTAATAATATCACATTTTTTTAACACTGTGTATAGAATATATATATAGGTATCTTAATATTGGCATTTACTTGTTTTATTTTCTTTTTGCACAACCACAGTATAGACATTACTTATGTTGTTTATATCTTCTTTGAAGTTCATTACATTGTTTATCTTTTGCTGTATTCTTAAGCTCTCTAAAATTAGTCTCGTCTTTTCTCTTTTTTCTATATCTAATATTTGTTCATGGTCAAAGTCCACTATACTTACTCATAATCAAGTGTTGCGCGAGAGCTGTGGTCATTTTCTTGTTTTTTTGCATCTGCTCTGTGTTCGTTTAGCCGTATACCCAGTCGTCGCTTTGTTGTTCCCACATAGTACTGATCGCATTTTTCCTTCCTTTCATGTTTGCCGTTGCACTTTCTTTGGTATACTACGTTATTTTGTTGCTCTTTTTCCACTTTGTTCTTTGTTTTGGTAAAAATATGTCTGTTTAAATGAGTTTCTGTACTTAAACCACACTTCTATGACTTATGCTCATGTGAAGAGTCTACGAGTACTGCGGTGACTCACGTTCCCGCAGTTTTCCCCATATCAGTCACACATATGTGCATAATGCATCCCTGCATGTACTCGTCACTATTTTTCATCAACAATCCACAAGATGGAGCATCTCCCGTAACGACACGGGATCATGCACTACAACTCAAATCAACATATATAAGTATTCAACATAATTCTATTAAATCCCTTACTTTTGCGTAAATTAAAGTTTCATTTGGAATTGCTTTAAAGAATTACATAGCAATTTAATTTTGTAAATAATTGAATAATTTTATACACTACTGAAAGTGAATACGTAACTATAATTACTTTTGTTAGACTAAGGCCAAAGTTTTGTGAATAAATTGCATCATTGAATTTAAAATATAGGTTAGGTTGAACTGGCCGGTCCATGAGGACCTTACATAGACTGATTGAGTCCGTAGTGTTACCAGAAGTTTGTTTTAACAACCAAACTGAAAAACCCTATCAAAAACCAGGACCTATGTTATAAAATAACTCCGTCCTCTTGGCAAATACTAGAAGCTTCCTAGGACTTAAGCCACTTGGTGCTTCTAGATTTGACAGCTGTATCACTCCTAATACCTGCAGTCTTAGCCTGGAAAGTGCAGGGCACGAGCACAGAACGTGCTCGATCGTTTCCTCCTCCGACCCGCACTTCCTACATCTGCTAACACTGACCAAGCCTAATTTAAAGGCATGTGACGTCTGAAGGCAATGTCCAGTCAGAATACCCGTCGTGAGTCTACAGTCCTCTCTTTTTAATGATAGAAGCAACTGTGTTAGTCTAAGGTTGTAAGACCTACACATAATCTTCGACACTTTACAGCCCCGCGCTTGAACTCACGCCTTTACCACTTGGTCGATCTTGTGCACCTCTCCCCTTCGCTTAATCTCGCCCAATCTTCAAGGGATGTGCCCTTTTTAGCTAGCTCGTCCGCTTTTTCATTCCCATATATTCCCATATGCCCTGGGACCCAATATAGATGTATGCTTCTCCCTGTCCGATTCTCTCCAGAGACTTCTTACACTCTAACACGCATTTAGATGCTGTGCTATACGAGATTATCGCCTTATTTGCTGCTGGACTGTCAATATAAAAGTTCACACGGTTGCAGCTTAAGCTATGCTCTACTGGTTTCTACTGCTTTGGTTACGGCTAATATATCCGCTTGGAAAATATAAATCAGCTCGTGATTTAACATTGGCCCTTGCGAGCCAAATTTGGATCAGCAAATTGGCAACGCAAAAATTTCCCCTAATCTCTAAAGCAAAGAAACAACATCGGCCTTAGCTTTGACAGCGATCAATCGCTGAACACACCAACATATCATTTTTGGCAATCGGTAAATTGGCAGCATCATCGGCGCAAGCAGCACAAATTCGTCAAAAAAGGAAAAGTATATGGTCGAGTCTTTGTTGTTGTAAATTTTTCGTTCGAGCATTTGTGCATACAAAAAGACATCGATATATCAGCAAACAGTTGCGCGTTGTATCGACTTGAGAGTTTCAAATAATAATTTTTAATCAAAGTCCCACTTTCAAGAAATTAATCCCTAAAATCACTCAAAATTGTGATATTATAGCCAATATTGCATTCTTTTAAAGTCCCATAAATTTGCAAGTCCCGTACGAAAATTTATAACTATTCTTAGTCCCTTCTACCTTTTTCAAATACCATAAAACTACAAATTAATAATCCAAGAGGTTTGGAACGTAGCAGTTATTCTATTTGTTAATTGATTTCGCAAAACCTAATTGCAATTCGAATACTTGTGAATTGTGGTGTTACTTGGGTTATTTGTATACTCGCTGCCAGCATCAAGCATACGTTTTTTGTACACATGCACATTTTAAGCTACGATTAGACAACATAACGTAGCTTAGAAGAAGTGACCGTAGAAGATATATGTACGTAGACGTAAAAGTTAAATCATTTGGGGAGTTAAACCAAATTAAGTCGATAGTGAAAAATACCTAACTACAGTAGCGTGTAATAAAAAAGAAACACCGCCTTACAAACATGCATAACTTCAACACATAACTACATACGAAGTATGTGATGTGTGAAGATAATATATGCGAAAGAAGGCAATTGGGAAAAACTTTACAACAACTAAGGCATGACGTAGCTGAATGCGTTTATAACCATTTGAACTATCGTAGGAGTGCGGGTTCGACTCCCACTCCCAGGAGAAATGGTTTTGAAGAGATTTACAATGTATAATCGAAACAGCTGTCGTCTTGTCCGTCCTGATGTCACGTTGTTTAAAAATTTCTCCCAAATTATTAACTAAATTATAAAATTAAAAATTGCTTGAAATAAATGTTCATACATTTAAAGTAATACGGGCAATCCCCGATAAATTCATCTAGAGAGAAAACATTTGGTTAATTCGTTGTAGTTCTATAAATAGAAGATATACAGCAATAAATACCAAACTTCGATGAAACCGCCCTACAAGCATACATAACTTCAACACATAACTACATACGAAGTATGTGATGTGTAGAAGATAATATATGCGAAAGTAGGCAATTCGGAAAAACTTTACAACAACTAAGGCATGACGTAGCTGAATGCGTTTATAGCCAATTGAACTATCGTAGGAGTGCGGGTTCGACTCCCACTCCCAGGAGAAATGGCTTTAAAGAGATTTACAATGTATAATCGAAACAGCTGTCGCCTTGTCCGCCCTGATGTCACGTTGTTTAAAAATTTCTCCCAAATTATTAACTAAATTATAAAATTAAAAATTGCTTGAAATAAATATTCATACATTTAAAGCAATACGGGCAATCCTCGATTAATTCATATAAAGAGACAACACTTGGTTAATTCGTTGTAGTTCTATAAATAGAACAAAAACAGCAATAAATACCAAGTTTCTATGAAACCGCCTTACAAACATGCATAACTTCAATACATAACTACATACGAAGTATGTGATGTGTAGAAGATAATATATGCGAAAGAAGACAATTGGGAAAACCTTTACAACAACTAAGGAATGACGTAGCTGAATGCGTTTGTAACCGTTTCAACTATCGTAGGAGTGCGGGTTCGACTCCCACTCCCGGGAGAAAAGGCTTTGAAGAGATTTACAAGGTATAATCAAAATAGCTGTCGCCTTGTCCGTCCTGATGTCAGGTTGCTTAAATTTTTCCCAAATTATTAAATAAATTATATAATTAAAAATTGCTTGAAATAAATGTTCATACATTTAAAGCAATACGGGCAATTCCCGATTAATTCATATAAAGAGACAACATTTGGTTTATTCGTTGTAGTTCTATAAATAGAACAAAAACAGCAATAAATACCAAGTTTCTATGAAACCGCCTTACAAACATGCATAACTTCAACACATAACTATATACGAAGTATGTGATGTGTAGAAGTTAATATATGCGAAACAAGGCAATTGGGAAAAACTTTACAACAACTAAGTTATGACGTAGCTGAATGCATTTGTAACCATTTAAACTATCGTAGGAGTGCGGTGTAGCATTATGCGTCATGCCCACCTATGCAATACATTTGCGGCATTACGCATCATGAACTTCTATGCCAATACATTTTTGTAATAGCATAATCATATTACAATATTATGCAACATAAATTACATTGACCTAACACAGCGGTAAGCCAACATCAATGGAATGCCGAATATGAAACCCTTGTCAGTTCACATATTACAAATTTTGCTTAGTCACTCACTCCGGTCAATACACTGCCGATCGTCAATGTTAGTTTGCCTCCAAAATATTTACATACAACCAATAATGTGAATTAACCAAATATTCACATACAAACATTTTACATGAATAGCAATCTGCTGACTTTGCATACAAATCTACATTTATGCATACCATTTATACAAATCTACATATATATGCATTCTATTAATACTAATCTACATGTATGCATACCGTTTATACAAATCTACATATATTCATTCTATTAATACAAATCTACATATATACACCACTAATAAAAATCTACATATCTTTAGTTCGTAAGTATTAGAATAATTATGAATGTATAGGTTAAGAAATTATGTATAAAAGGGAAAGAATTTCTTTTAATAAAATCAATCATTATCCGACTTCCAAAGTCAGAGTTTCTTTTATTTACTATTAGACATTTCATGGCGATCCTGCCAGTTCGATCCCTAATAAGCATAAAAATTTGCTGAGCAAGCAAATATTGCTAAGAAGATCTAAACTGACCAGAGATCCTGCCAAGTTTTGGTATTTAATAAAAATTAATGGCCAAAAACTCGGGCCAAAAAGCAGGACATACTGGTGGAAGGAATTCAAGCTGCATTATTTGCAAACAAACCGAAGTTAACCAATGGAAAAATTCGAACTGGATAAAGAACTTTTTCATCGAACCGCATAAAGAGTGGAATAAAAATGGTAATGGAGATAGATAAAAAACTTTTTCGTCAAACCGCATAAAAAGTGGAATAGAAATGGTAATGGAGATGGACAAAGAACTTTTTCACCAAATCGCATAGGGAAGTGGAATACCACATTAACATATCAGATTGGCAAGAAAACCACAAGGATTTCCGTTCTGGATGAAGAAAACCACAATATAACCAGATACAATTAATTATGTAAAATTAATATTAAGTCTTATAACTAAATTGGACGGCCTTTATGGACGATAAACTATGAGCAAAAACGAAAGTTTTTGCTTAGGAATTTTTTTTTCTCTCTCTTAGTAGGAATTGAAAATAATTAATATGAAGAAAAGATTCGTTGTAAAAAAAATTTAATAAAATAGAAATAGGAAGAACATATGTGTTAAACGTTGAACCAATTTTTTTTTATTTGAAAAAAAAAATAATAAAGAAGCTCGTTATCTCTCTAGTATGCAAGAAATAGAAACGGAAGAAGAATTTCATAGAATTTTTAAAGAGTGTGAAGACACTATAAGAGAATTCATAAAAATTTCTGGGGAAGTTCTTAAAATCCGTAACACCACTAAACAAGGTCCGACACCAATTACTATAGAAGAGTATTTGCGACGGAACCAGTCTATAAAAACGGAAGAAATACCCAAAATACCTACCCCAAAAATCCGAAAAAGAAAACGGGGAGGTAAACAATTTAAAATAAAGAAAAAATAGCTGAGACCTTTAAACAATTAAATTTAACAACAAATACCGAGGATAGGTTAAAAATAAAAAAAGAAAATTAGAGAACTGAGAAACAAAAAATAAATATTACTTTTTGAGTAAATTAGAATGCCAGCTAAATACTGAGAACACCCCATTGCATGGGAAGATAAAGTAATTATAGATAAGGGAAAGGTAGATTATGAAAAAGAGCTTCGATGGTTAAAACCATTTTGGAAGAAAATAGGTATGCAGAGGGAACCTACAATAGAAGATGTGAAAAACCATACAAAAAGGGAAGAAGAAACAGCTAGGATGTTACGAATGGTCTTCCCAAATGAAAAATAAATTTTTAAAACAAAACAAAATTACAAATTTAAGAATTAAAACATAATACTAAGTCATATATTGGTTGACAAATAAATAAATAAATAAAAATTTAATACAAATTTTCTTCATTAATTTTTAAAAATGGCATGGTGGAAAACCATATTAAATGGTATACTAATAGGTATTGCAACATACGAAGTTGGTAAGGAAAATACAGAAAACAATCTCGAAAATAAATTGGTCAAGTACGAACCAAAAGCAATTATAGAAAATAAAGAAGAAATCTCCGATAAATGGTTAACTATTCTTGTTTTTGTAACTACATTTTTGATTGTCGCAATTGCAATTCTAATAAAAAATTATATAAAAAACAAATTGAGACAATTGAATAATGTACAAAGAGTTTAAAGAAAATTTCAAAGAGAAATGAATACATGGCAAGAAATCCATAATAAATTAACAGAAGAAAAATTAAAAGCCGATAAATCATACAAGTGCATAAAAAAAAATATTACCATAAAAACAGAAACGATAGTAAACATTTGAACATAATTTTAGAAGCCTTAAATGTTATAAAAGAGTTGATCAGTAAAGTAAATCACATACTTACTAACGATCACCAAAAAGAGGCTGAACAAATTTTTTCAAGAGTACGGGATAAATTAGTATCTTCATTAGCAAGATATAACATCGAAATCCACATACCAACTACTATAGAAGAAAGTTTCCAAATTGACTTTAACTCCGTTCTAACCGAACCTTCAAGAAACCGTACCCGTTCACCATCATTGAGTCAATCTTCATCAGGGGAAGAACATAAACCACTACATATACCCCTCATAAACGTCACAATGGCGCAAACAGTAGTAGAATTTATCAAAACTGCCTCATCAGTGCTACCAGAGTTCGATGGCAAGCCTTAAAATTTGCATAGTTTCTTAGATGCTCTTGATATTCTAGACCAAATCAAGGACAATCATGAAGCTTTAGCGATAACCATGATAAAGACCAAGCTAAAGGGCACCGCAAGAAATTTTATTAGCACCGAAACTACAATTGAGGAAATAAAATTAAAATTAAGAACAGCAATAAAAGGCGAATCAGTAGAAGTTTTGACAGCAAAACTACTAAATATCCAACAGCGCAGCAAAACTGCAAACCAGTATACTGCAGAAATAGAAAAGATAACTAGGAGGGAGCCTATATCTCGGACGGATTAAACCCAGACTTGGCAACGAGATATGCTACCCAATCACCAGTCAAAGCTATGTGTAAGAACTGCTCCAATGAAAAAGTGAAAATGATTATGCAGTCGTGAACGTTCACAACAATGAACGACGCAATCTCAAAGTTCACAAACAGCTGCACAGAAATCATAGGCAGCTCGAACACAATTTTAAATATACGTCAACAAAACCAATACCGAAGTAATTTCCGTGGAGGTTACCAAGTTAACACCTATGGAGGTTACCGAGGTAGGAGATTTAGACCACAGCCAAGACATAACAATAACTTTAGAGCGAATACTAACAATAATAATAATTCTCAAGAAAGATTGCAAAACCAAAATAGATCCTATAATCAAACACGCAATCAGACACGCAATGTACGTAGCTGTAATCAGCAGGAAAACCAGGAAACTCCCCTTCAAAATCAGTAGATAGGAAAATATGTGTACTAAATCTACACTTAAATAGTTATATATCTACAAAAACATTTTTAAATAACTCAATTTCAAATTTCTTAGTAGACACAGGAGCTGATATCTCCATTATTAAAAAGAATCAAATAATTAATCATACAAAAATAAATACAAAACAAATAACATACTTAAAGGGCATTGGTCAAGGTATAAACACAAGGCACAATCAAAGCTGATTTAAAAGGCGATGACCTTCTAATTTATCATAGATTTCACGTAATAGAAGACGACTTTCCAATACCGTGCGATTAAATAATAGGTTTGGATTTTATAAAGAAATATAATTGTATTCTAGATTATGGCAAAACAGAGGATAAACTAATCCTAAGACCATATGATTTTCCCCAAACCATCACAATGTATCTACAAATTACCTAACTGCTAACACAATTACAATCCCTGCTAGATCTGAAGTCATTAGACAGGTAACAGTAAACACTGATAATAAATCCATATTCATACCCCATCAACAACTGGCTGAAGACATTTTTGTAGCAAACACAATCACAAATAAAGATCAAACTTTCGTCAGAATTATTAACACCACACATAAAAATACAACTATTCAAAATTACAAAATACATACTGAAAATTTAGATGACTATAATTTAATTAAAACAAAAACACACAATATACAGAGTAATGACACAGAAAAAATTTCCCAAAATTTGTCCATTCACAATTAACTTCATTATGCACAGAATTCATAGACATTTTTGCACTAGAAACAGAACCAATTTCCACTAATAATTTTTATAAGCAAAAACTACACATGAAAGATAACACACCAGTATACATAAAAACTATAGATTACACGAGACACAAAAAATAGAAATAAGTAAACAGGTTAATAAATTGATTGAAGATGACATTATAGAACCTTCAATATCAGAATACAACAGTCCAATTTTACTGGTACCTAAAAAATCACTACCAGGTAATACAGAAAAGAGATGGAGACTGGTAATTGACTACAGACAAGTAAACAAAAAACTAACAGCGGACAAATTCCCACTTCCAAGAATCGATGATATTTTAGACCAACTTGGAAGAGCAAAATATTTTTCATGCCTAGACCTTATGTCAGGTTTTCATCAAATAGAATTACACCCAGACTCTAGAGATATAACCTCATTCACAGCAGAAAATGGTACATATAGATTCAAAAGACTACCCTATGGATTAAAAGTAGCACCAAATTCATTCCAAAGAATGATGACACTGGAATTTGTGGGCCTCAAACCATCCCAAGCATTTCTCTATATAGGTGATTTAGTTGTACTAGGGTGTTCAGAAAAACACATGTTGAAAAATTTAAAAGATGTTTTCTCGACTTGTAGGAAATACAATTTAAAATTCCATCCAGATAAATGCCTATTTTTCAGTGAAGAAGTAACTTATTTAGGACATAAATGCACAAGCAAGGGAATACTACCTGACCCAAGCAAATTTGAAACAGTTCAAAACTACCCAATACCAAAAACAGCAGATGAAGTTAAAACGTTCGTAGCATTCTGCAATTATTACAGAATATTTGTACCGAATTTCGCAGAGTACTCAAAAAAATTAACTTAACTAGGCTTTTCAAAAAGAATGTTTCCTTCGACTGGACAGAAGAATGTCAAAAAGCTTTCGTCTACTTGAAGGAAGCATTAATCAGCCCACAACTTTTGCAATACTCCGACTTCAATAAAGAATTATGCATAACAACAGACGCTAGTGGGTGTGCTTGCGGAGCAGTCCTTAGCCAAGAGCACGATGGCAAACAGTTACCAATTGCTTACGCCTCTATATCATTCACAAAAGGTGAAACAAACAACCTTCAAATAACCTTCTTCAGACCATACGTTTATGGCAGGAAATTCCTAATTAAAACCGACCATCGTCCTTTAACATACCTTTTATCGATGAAAAGTCCTTCATCTAAGTTAACAAGAGTAAGACTTGAGTTAGAAGAATACGATTTCGAAGTGGAGTACATTGCTGGAAAAGAAAATCATGTAGCGGACGTATTTTCTCGCACTAAAATTACAAATTTAAAAGAAATGTCAGTGGAAGCATGCAAAATAATGAAAGTCACAACTAGATCAGCAGCTAAAGACAGAGAAACTCAAAATATATAAAGCGCTAAATAAATTTGAAGTAATAAGACATGTCAGGCTCATTTTCAATCCTCCGAAATTATATTTCAAAAAGGGAAAGAAAATGTGTAGCACTATAAACACAAGCAACCTAATTGTAGATGATAAAATTGACTTAGGACAATTCTTTATCAGGCTCGAAAAAGAAGCCGCCGATTTAGGACTTGAAAGGATACAGTTGTCCTTAGGGGACAAATTGTTTAAAAGTCATTATACTCGAGTAGGCAAATTTATTGAAATAGGAAATAGGGTTCTCAAAAAACTAACAATTGCACTAACCCCAGAAATTTTCTGATTAAGTCAGTTCCATTTAAATAATGGCAAAATAAGTTGATATAAAATAATATAATATAAAACTAAATAAGAGATAATAAAATAAAGTAGCATAGAAGCCAATAAAAGAAATTGTATATTATATTTTGGAACAAATCTCTTGTTTTTGTTATAAAGTGAGCATAAAATCTGTAAATGCAAAAAAAATTTTGAAATTAGTTGGTATAAATAAACTTTGCTAGTTTCATCAAGAGTTAATTCGTTATATGCGATGACATGTTTAATTGAAATAAAATAAAATTAAGAACAAAGATTCAGGGCAATAAAGACTTATTCACTTAAGGGAAAATGGACTGTGCCCAAAAAATGGTCTGGTTCAAATTACTTCTATTTATGTTTTTTTTTTGTACGCTAAAATATATTCCAGAGCAATTTTTTAAGATTTTGGTACAGACCAATATAGGTTAGTGGCAACAAACATATTTTATTCGAATAAATCTCTCGCCGTTTGGCGAGAACGCACATGTATAAAGGTAAAACATTTGGGCAACACGACTACGCAGCTTTTCGAATTTCGAATTAGAGCGGGTTTACAAAATATTTTTGTCTTTTTGAATGTCGGAAAGGTTTAGTTAGGTTAGGTTGAACTTGTCGATCCACGAGGACTTCACTTAGACTGAATGAGTCCGTAGTGTTCCCAGAAGTTTATTTAATGACCAAACTGAAAAACGCTATCAAAAACTAGGACCTATGTTATAAAATAACTCGTCCTCTTCGCAAATACTAGAAACCTGTTGCCTATGCCACTTGCTGCTTCCCGATCTGACAGCTGTATCACTCCTAACAGCTGGAGTCTCAGCCTGGCAAGCGCAGGGCATGAGCGCAAAACGTGCTCGATCTTTTCCTCTTCGGACCCGCACTTTCTACATCTACTATCACTGACCAAGCCTAATTTAAAGGCATGTGACGCCAAAAGGCAGTGTACGGTCAGAATACCCGTAATGACTCTACAGTCCTCTCTTTTTAACGATAGAAGCAACTTTGTTAGTCTAAGGTTGTAAGACCTACACATAATCTTCGAAATTTTACAGCCCCACCCACGCCCTTCCCGCTTGGTCGATCATGTGCACCTCACACCTACTCTTAATGTCACATAATCTGATTTGGACCAGGTCCGCCTTAAGCGGGCGTGCAAGGTGTGCAAAGCACGCGGGCGCCACGTCCAAGGGGCGCCAAATCGAACGACGTGATATTGAAAGTCAATTTCATAATAAATAGTCATCCACATTAAAGAATAAAAAAAAAACTTACTAGGCCGGACCACAATCTTTGCACGCGGTGGCGTCCAATATTGAATGTCAATTTCACAATAAATAGTCATTCACACTAAAGAATAAAAAAAAGCCTTACTAGCTCGACCGCAATCTTTGCACACGTCCAAGGGGCGCCAAATCGAACGACGTGATATTGAAAGTCAATTTCATAATAAATAGTTATCCACATTAAAGAATAAAAAAAAACTTACTAGGTCGGACCGCAATCTTTGCACGCGGTGGCGTCCAATATTGAAAGTCAACTTCACAATAAATAGTCATTCACACTAAAGAATAAAAAAAAAAACCTTACTAGCTCGACAGCAATCTTTGCACGCGGGCGCCACGTCCAATATTGAAAGTCAATTTTATAATAAATAGTCATCCACACTAAAGAATAAAAAAAACCTTACTAGCTCGGTCCGCAATCTTTGCCTGTCAGAAGGCGGTGGCGCCCATCCCCGCTTGATGGCGCCCAAACTCGATACAAATTGCCATCATTCGGTCTGTTTTCTGGCTCCGTATCACGCTCAATTATCACGGAAATTTTCTGGCTCATTGATATTGGTATTTTCCTATTAAATATTCTCAAGATGCAGTCGTTATGTTTCGTTTCACTAAAAATTAACTAATTATGCTTGGTAAAAATTCTTTGCGTAGCAGTCTTTTCCATTCCCATGCAGCGCTACAAAACACCAAAAAATTAGCACAGCTACTCAGATTTACTTTCAAATATTGAAGGAATTGAACGCTCTGATAAAATAGGAGCTTTGCTTTAGACCAGAAAAAATTTATCTCTCCCCACGTTTTACATAGTTCGGCACTAAGCAGCGATTGCGAGATGTGCTGCGTGCTCAATGGAGCATATTCATAGAAGGAATTTATTTGGTGCTTAAAGTTAGTTGCAGCTTTTTTGAAAGTTAGCCCATAGGAAATTACGTCAAAAAGCTGCTAACTAGGTTTGACTATGAATATACCCCAATATATAATGAAAGTACTTACGATAGCTGGCTAGGCCATTCTGACATAATCGGTTTAAGGGCTGGCCGGGGAGATCTCATCGGCAGCGTCTGTACACCTCTAGGTGCGGCTGCAAGCGGGCGTCTGTCGTGGAGCAAGCGGCTCGCTATATAAACGTGCAAGTAATATTTTCACCCCCGCTGAGCGGGTTGTGCGATGGGCTTGGGATCCGCCACGTAAAACCATACTCCAATGAAATATATCAACAAGCCTCGGATGAATACACTCTCTATTGAAGACGACCATGGCAAACGTTTGAAGGGCAATGAATTGAGGACGTACACCTGGAACGCCCGCTCCCTGAATGGGATTGGAGCAGATGCCCGGCTGGTTGATGTCCTCGTCAAAGTAAAATCTGATATCACCGCCATCCAAGAAATGCGTTGGACGAAGCAAGAATGAAAAAAGATCAAAAATTGTGACATCTATTGGAGTGGCCATACGAATAAGCGCAGTTTCGGCGTCGGATTCGTGGTGGGAGAGAGACTTTGTCGCCAAGCTCTGGCGTTCACGGCTGCGGACGAGCGTCTCGCCGCATTCCGAATAAAGGCAAATTTTTTTAATATATCATTCATCTGCGCTCATGCGCCGACAGAGGAGAAAGACGATGAGGTGAAAGACACTTTTTATGAACCATAAGAACGCATATACGAGCCCTGCCCCCGTCATGATATAAAAGTTGTGCTTGGCGACTTTAACGCCAGGGTGGGCAAAGAAGGTGTTTTTGGCCCTACAGTCGGAAAGTTCAGCCTACACAATGAAAATTCTCCTAACGGACTGAGGCTGATTGACTTTGCCGGTGCTCGAAACATGGTCATATCCAGCACGAGGTTCATGCATAAAAAGATACACCAAGCTACATGGTTGTCTCCTGATCGAAATACTCGCAATCAGATCGATCACGTTGTGATAGACGGACGGCATGCCTCCAGTGTTTTAGATGTGAGCACGATCCGAGTACCTAATATCGACTCGGACCATTATCTCGTTGCAGCCAAAATACGCACCCGCCTCAGCAAGGTTAAACCAAGGAACAAAAAACACAAGGAAAGCTAGACGTCGAAAAGCTTCATTCACAACAGACTGTCAATTATTTCGCAACTCCGCTCTCACACCAGCCTCCAAAGCACTTCGCACTGCCGCCGAGGAAGAAATCGGTTACCGGCGGCCGCGAAAAAACAACTGGTACGATGAAGAATGCCGCGTTGCAACCGAAAGAAAAGCCGCTGCCTACAGGGCTACGTTAAAAGGGAGCGAAACAAGAGGAGTGTGTGAACGCTATCGTGAGTTGAAAAGGGAAGCGAGACGCCTTTTCAGAAAGAATAAAGCAGAAGCAGAAAGGCGTTGGTGCGAGGAGCTTGAGCTGCTAGCCACCAGGAATGACGCCCAAAAATTTTACCTCCGACGCATGTTTGTGGAGTTCACCAAGGACCTGCTTGTGTTTTTTTGCTTCATACGACTGAGTTCTCAGGTGTCGTATTTCATCAAAATGCTTAGGGAGCTGACTCCTTAAATCCCAGGTTTGTGGGTATTCAACAGGAACTGTTTAATTAGCATCTCATTTCTCTCCCTGATGGGAAGTATTCTCGCCTCATTATGTAGATGGTGTTCTGGGGACATAAGAAGACAGCCCGTGGCGGTTCTGAGCGCAGTATTTTGGCAGGCCTGTAGCTTATTCCAGTGGGTTATTTTTGGGCTTGGCGACTATATAGGGGACGCGTAGCATGCAATTGGCTGGCCAATTGCTTTGTAAGTGGTAATGGGCGTTTCTTTGTCTTTTGCCCAAGTATTGCCAGCAAGGGATTTCAGGATTTTATTACGGCTCTGAATTTTCGGTACAATTGTGGCTGCATGCTCATCAAAATGTAGATCCTGATCAAACGTCACACCCAAGATTTTGGGGTGTAGGACTGTCGGTAGCGTAGTGCCATCGACGTGGATGTGCAAAATGGTCGATATTTGGGGGATATAAGGTCGCGGAGGATTTAGACGGTGATAATGCCAGGTTTCGTTAGGCGAAAAAACTGGACAGATCAGGGAGCTAGCCGTTTATTCTGCTGCAAAGCTCATCGATGGGCCTGTGGTCATTATTGTGCAGTCATCGGCGTAGGAAACAATAGTAACTCCTTCCGGTGGCGAAGGTAACTTAGATATGTAGAAATTAAACAAAAGTGGGGATAGGACACCACCCTGTGGCACCCCCTGTTTAATTCTTCTTGGTTTTGATGTTTCATTTCTAAATGGCACCGATGCCTGCCGACCACCCAGATAATTTGCGGTCCACATTTTAAGACATAGGGCAAGGGTAGACCCTTCCAAGTCTTGCAGTAGCGTGCCATGGTTGACCGTATCAAAAGCTTTTGATAGGTCTAGCGCTACGAGTACTGGTGGGGGTTTTGATTTAAACCGCAATTTATCTGAGTGGTGATGGCATTTAGCGCGGTGGTGGTGCTATGGAGTTTTCTGAAGCCATGCTGATGAGAGGCTAGCTGCAAATTTGTTCGGAATTAGGGGAGCAAAATGGCTTCAAGCGTCTTTGCTACTGGCGATAGGAGAGATATCGGGCGATATGACTCTCCTATGTTAGCTGGTTTCCCAGGCTTTAGTAGCGAGACCACCTTGGCCATTTTCCATTTTTCGGGTATGACAAAGGTGGAAAGAGACAGGTTGAAGACATGTGCTAAATATTTGAAACCCTCTTTCCCTAGGCTTTTAAGCATCGGCATGGCTATGCCGTTTGGGCCCACTGCTTTGGATGGTTTAGCATGACCGATGGCATCCTCAACCTCTTTGACGGTGATGGTAATTGGTGACGCGCTGAACTTATGTTTATGTGCGTGTCTGTTGGCCTTTCGTCTATCTTTGCCGACCGTAGAATGCATTATATATTGTCGGCAAAAAGCGCTCGCGCATTTTTTCGCATCCGACAGCACTTTATCGGCAAAGGCGATGGAAACTTTGTCATTGTGCCTAGACGGATTCGATAGAGAATTTTTGGTGGACCAAAATTTACCTACACCGGCAGAGAGTGTAAAATCGCTCAGGTGCTCCTCCCATTTCGCCCGCCTGTTTTCATCCACAAGCAAATTGATGCTTTGGTTTATATCCCTTATTTGGTGGTCGCCGGGATCGAGCTCTCTTATAAGGTCACGTTCTCTCGCTAAACTCGCGGCCTCTGCCGGGAAGTCGGGCCGAATTTCGGGAATTCTACCGGCGGGAATGAAACGAGCCGGGGCGGATTCAATGACCTTGCGGAAAGCACGCTCCCCTTGGCGGGCATCAGTTGGGATAGGGAGTGTAGCAAAGCAATTGTCTGTAAAGGATTTGTATTCGTCCCACTTTCATTTTTTAAAGTTAATGAAAGTGCGTTTTTCTGCGACGATGAAGTCGGCGGAACGCACGAGCGAAATAAGTATATGCAGGTGGTCGGATGCCAATGTTACCATCGGCTGCCAGTTGACGCAGTTTACGAATTCTGCTCTCACGAACTGTGACAGTTTCCTACCACACGTGTGGCGGCATCTCCGTTTATTGTGCAGAACGTCGTTTCTTCTATTTGACCCGCCAACATCACACCCCTACTGTCCACCCGCAAGTTTGAATGCCATAGATCGTGATGGGCATTTAAATCGCCGAAGATAATGCGATTGTTTCAAGTGAGTACGGCGCTGTCGGCGGTATCCACTGGGGCAACAGGTGGCAGGAGGGATGTAGATGTTGATGATTTCTAGGTTTGCATCGCCCGACCGGACAGATAATCCTTGACGTTCTAAGACACTGTCCCTGCGGTCGATGTCGGAATCAAATATATAATATTGCACAGTGCGGTGAATGACAAACGCGAGGCCGCCTACATTTCCACTCTCGTGATCTTTTCTGTAGATATTATACCCAGAACAGGTCTGCAATGCAGATCTTGCTGTGAGTTTAATCTCTTGAATCGCAGCAATGCGGATGTTGTGCCGCTTCATGAAGTCGACTATCTCCGTGATTTTCCCAGTTAATCCATTACAGTTTAACTGCAGAATTCTGAAGTGCATAGGGGGAGACGTCGTCACTCTGGGAGTAAGTGACGGGTGGCTACGCCTGGGTTGTGGAAGGCCAGGACGCGACTGCTGTTGTGGTCCTGGGACTAGACGTCCTTGGGCAAGCATTGGAGTACCCGGTTGATTTGGGTTTGCGACCTGGCAACATGGCGCAATGAAACCCGCCGGGGGTTGCCGTCGCGGAGACCAGAACATCTAGGAAAGTGGCACCGCCCAAGGCAGGAGCTGCATTGAGCGGATGTCGCAGTCATATGTATTCTGTGCTGGCAAACGGTGTAAAAGGAGCTAGGAACTAAGAGTTTGTTTCCCTGATCTACACAATTGCTGCCGGAAAAGAGGGGGGAAGATACGGGGACAGAGGCTGATGCTCGGAATTGCTCCCGACTCTCCTACGGAGATTGTAGTTATGAGAGGGAGCAGCCGTGTGAGTTGGTGGCTCCGTGGGGCGCGAGCAACAGCGGGTACTTCTTGCGGCTTGCTGAGCAGCGGGGGCTGCTGGATGGTAGCGGGGGGGGGGGCGCGCTAAGGCGAAGACTACGGGACGTCCTAAGGCATGGACAGCAAGGAGCCACAAAAGATTTATAGAAGTTAAGTGGACGTCTGGTTTTGGGGTCTAACCCAGAGCAACCTGTTCGATGCAAGCATCCCTTGCACGTGACACACTGACAAGAGTATGACCGTCCTAAAAAGATGCAGAAAAACCATTTCTCAGGACCGGGGTTAGAAGACGGACCCGGATTGGGTTCGATACCTTCCCGGAGCAAGAGAATATGGAGTAGTCCCGCTGCAAGGAGCTGCTTGGAGGATGACAATTTGTGGGAGGAACGCAACAAATTAAATGGGGTTACACTGAAATGACAGTCCTTGGTCGGGAAAAATCCCGAGTCGCTCCGGTACATAGAACCGACTGCCTTGGGAAGCGTAATCGTACGTCTATGTTTTCGATGACTTTTATATTCAATATTATTCAAGGGATCCTTGATTGCCCTTCTCTCATGGAAAGAATTACTTTTAATGTTCCTAGGCGTAACCTCCGAGTCACTACCCTTTTTACTACAAAAAGGTTAAAACTAATTTCGCCAGCAATGCTCCTCTTGCAAGATCTATGCGATAATTTAATATTTTGTCTCAAACAATCGTCATTGCTTTTTCAATGACCACTGAAGCTTTCGTAAATCTTTTTCGCTCATTATCTATAGATATTTCAACTAGTTTTAAATGCTTAGCATATTAATTTCTTAAGTTTAGTATGTAACATACTTGTATTCTTTAGATAATAATGTATGTACTTGTTGTTAGTAGTCTGTAAGAAACTTGTTTCACTGACGGTACTACAATAAATAAATAAACAGCAGATGAAGCGCCTGTGGGAAAGTTCGAGAGAAAAGTTCTTCGAAAGATTTATGGACCTCTACGCGTTGGCGTTGGCGAGTATCAAAGAAGATTTAATGATGAGCTGTACGAGCTATACGCATACATCCACTCAGTCCAGCGAATTAAAACGCAGCTGCTGCGCTGGCTACGCGATGTTATGCGAATCAAAGATGATGATCCGGCCAAGAAAGTGCTTCTATCGGAACCCGCTTATGGAAGCAAGGGTAGAGGGCGGCCCCCACTCCGTTGGAAAGACCATGTGGAAAACGACTTAAACTCCCTTGGTGTGACCAATTGGCGCCGGTTGGCGGAGCGACTTGTTGGACGGCCACAATCGTTTAGACGGTTAAGCGCCAATTAAGTAAGTAAGTAACTTACGATAACAAATAAAAATGAACGATCCTTTGGAACTGTCTTTTTCTGTCATATGTTGCGATTCTACCTGCACTGGGTACTATAATTCATTATTATATGCCCTTAATACAAAATATTAGTATTAAATCCGTTTTGCTTGCAATAAAAAAAAAAATTACAATTCTTTAAAATTATGTTTTTACTTACTGTTCTATAACCAACCATAAAGCTTAAAATTTCCTGTAGGGTATACATAATCTGTTATACTGCCTGCCTATGTAACGATGCATTTTGATTTCTCATCAATACATAGCTGCATAGATATGTATGTAATTTATGTATTTAGTCTCTCTTAGCAAATAACCACAGTTATGAATATAAATATCCGCACATAGAGGGTCACCTGATGTCTTCATTTTTTCTTTGTTCACTCCAAATTAGATTCGCTTCAGCATAACATGTAAAATAATAAACCGTACATAAAAATAAAATACCGTTCGTAGAAAAAATCCATAATCAAGCTTTTAATATACAGTCCGCTGGTTTAGTATCAAACATTTTTTGGTCCATCGTACCGGATTAGGCGCGAACGAAGAAATAATTAATTTTACTGTTTCGGTTTTGCACAAAGTTAGCAGAGTGAAAAGTAAAATGCAGAAGTTAAAGGCGAAACGATCCCTCCTAAAAGGAGCAGTCACACGCATCTTAAGTTTCATTAGCAGTGGAGCCTATTCTCCAGTTTCCGACTGGGAGTGCCGCTTGGAGCATCTTGAGGAGGTATGGAGTGAGTACCGGGACATAGTTCGAGCTGTGGTAGGAAAGAGCGATGGCGAGGTGGAACCGATGGAGGAGATTCAGGCTGATGCGGAGGAGTTTGAAGAGCGCGTGCTGACCACAAAAGGTAAACTTAGAGCACATATCACTGCGAAATCGCACGCCACCGGCGCATCAAATGAGAGTACTCGTGGAGACTGTTCGGTTGCCGAAATTTTGTCATCTCAAACGGAAGTTTTGGGTAATTTGGCCAAGCAAGTGTCTGGGCCAAACTTAAGTTTCATGCCGAAATTGAACATCAAATCTTTCTCTGGGGAGTTAACTGAGTGGAAATCTTTTCAAGATTTGTATGTCACTTCGATTTATAACAACTCGGTATACTCATCGTGTCAAAAGTTTCAGTTGCTGAAGAGTTACTTGACGGAAGCAGCATATGATTTAACTGGACATATACCTGCGACCAACGATAACTACCCAGAGGCCTGGAGTAAATTATGTGCCCTCTATAATAAACTTGGTGTTATAGCCCATACGCAAATATCAAAGTTTCTTAATCTCACGGCTGTGAGCAACCAATCGGCTTCTTCCTTACGTAAACTATATGATGGAGCTCATGAGGTTGTTCGTGGATTACGCGCACTTGACGATCAAGCAACGAAAAGGGACATTTGGCTAATTCACATTATACTTGGTAAGCTCGATTCGACAACTGCAAGGGAATGGACGAAGTTCACGAAATCAGACAACGATTTTCCAACATTCGATGAATTCTTGACATTTTTGGACAAAACTTGCATCATGTTGGAAGCTGTAACACCTGCAACCGCATCACGTACTGAAAGCCGTACAGTCGCAGTTAGGTCACATCAAACCACAATAGAAAGGAATATGAAATGCTCAAAATGTAGTGATTTACATGAGTTGCATCAGTGCACTGAATTTCTCAATATGGATGTTAAATCTCGCAGAGAATTTGTGACCTCTAAACGCATATGTTACAACTGCCTCAGACTAGGGCATATATCAAATAATTTCCGCTCGAAATTTTCATGTCGTAATTGTCGAAAACGACACCACAGCCTCTTACACGAAGAGGAGCAACAAACTGACAAGTTAGAGGCATTCGTGGACTCTGCAGTTAGTGTCAACTTTCACGCGTTGCCTGCAATAAACACTCTTCTGCCGACAGCGGTTTGTCAGGTGCGTGATAGTTATGGGTGTAAACAGAAGTGACGATTGTTGTTAGACAGCGGCTCTGAGAAGACTATTATATCAGAGAGTGCCGTCAGTCGCTTAGGGTTACATCGTAAGCATGCCAGAATACCAGTACATGGTTTGGACAACTCAGCTACTGGAATCTCGCGCGGCTGGGTTTCACTCCAAATAACTTCCAGTGACAACAATAATACGTTCACAGTTGATGCCCTAATTTCCAACAATCGCATCGTTTATGCCAGCGAACGAACTAATGCTAACTTCAACTTAACACCTTTTGTTAATATAAATATTTGGCGAGAGAAAAAAAAATCATTTTGTTAACTAAAGTTATAGCTAAAAATACGATAAATCAAAACTACTTCACTACAACTACTTTTGTTTGAAATTACTACTAATTCTTCACGTTTAAAACTACTTTGCCTAAAACCAGCTGCAACCCCAATTTTTCTTTTCAAATTAGTACGAACTACTTCTGCTTAAAACTAGTGTTAAAATTATATTTGTTTTACATAATTGGTAAAATGCTAAATGGGAAATATTGCATAAATATTAAACACATCTATTCGAACATACTACACTTGTTTTGCTTGCATGTGTACAATCATTATTACACACGTATACTTTCTTTTGCATGTAAACTTTAAAGGTTATGTGTGTTATAAAGTGATTTAAAGTGAATCCAAAGGTGCGATTTTTGTAAACGGCATTTCTCTAGACTCTTCACGTGTTCTTAAACCTATGAGGTGGGTTTTGTCTAAGGCTGGGGTAACGCTCAGTCAATCCAGAGTCGAGTAAAGGTCCCACAAACCCCTACTGAATAAACACACGATATTTATGTGTTACGAACACATGCACACAAGGCTGGAGATATTAGGCGGGCAGCAGCTTTCCCATGCAAGATGGCGAGGGGGTGGAGCGGCGGTTAACGGTCGTTGGAGTAGAGGGGGGTTCGGTAGGGCGGTTGAACGGTCGGGTAACGGACGGACTCGTAATGCGGTACGGAAGCAGCGGCGGGACAGAAGCAGCGGCTTAACGGCGGTAGGATGGCAAGCGGCCATCGGTCGTCGTGGCAGCGGCGTGACGGATGCAGCAGCTTAACGGCGGTAGGGCGGCGAACGACCAACGGTCGTCGTAGCAGCGGCGGGACGGATGCAGCGGCTTAAAGGCGGTAGGATGGCGGACGGCCAACGGTCGTCGTAGCAGCGACGTAACGGATGCAGCGGCTGAACGGCGGTAGGATGGCAGACGGACAACGGTCGTCGTAGCAGCGGCGTGACGGACGCAGCAGCTTAACGGCGGTAGGATGGCGGACGGATGCAGCGGCTGAACGGCGGTAGGATAGCAGACGGCCAACGGTCGTCGTAGTAGCGGCGTGACGGATGCACCGGCTGAACGGCTGTAGGATGGCAAACGGCCAACGGTCGTCGTAGCAGCGGCGTGACGGATACAGCGGCTTAACGGCGGTAGGATGGCGAACGGCCGACGGTTAGTGGGGCAGCGGCGGCACCAGCAAGGCGGGATGGGCACGGCAGTAGTATGGCGGACGGCCAACGGTCGGCGTAGCACCGGCGGGATGGAAGCAGCGGCGGCACCAGATGGGCGACCATGCGACGGCAGCGGCGGTGGGCTACGGAGCGCGTACCAGGGCCGTGGAGAGAGGGGAAGTAGGCTGGCGATGGTGTTTACCTGGACAGCGGCGGCTCGTTCCGGGCGGGGTCGGTTGACGGTATCGGCGGGATCGGATTGGTCTGCAGAATCGATAGTCGGCCGGTCGGTCACCTGGGGAAGAGACTGCGAGGACTCGTTAGTGCTGTTTTCACCGCTGGACACCCCCGCCTCCCTACTTGCACACTAGTAGAAGGTGCGTAAGGGGGGCGGGGTTGTACCAGCCGATACACCGTGGGTCGACCCGTTGGCGGAGGGGAAGTGCACCTTAACGGCACAGAGGTAGCCCCTGTGCGCACGCATCGGCTCACGGCCGAAACCAGAGCTGAGGGGAGGGGGCGGAACGTAATGAAGGCGTCGGGCCGCTCAACACCTAGGAGGGCGCGGGGGGCAAAGTAGCACAAGGCATCCTCCCCGTCGTCCTTACCCAAGTGAAGGGTGACCCGCGCCATGACGGCGCCCCTGCCACTCAGCCAGCCGAAGCTAGGACTGAGGGGGAGGGGTTGTATGGTCATTAAGGCATCGGCCGCACAACACCTAGGAGGGCGCGGGGGCAAAGTAGCACAAGGCATCCTCCCCGTCGTCCTTACCTAAGTGAAGGATGATCCGCGCCATGACAGCGCCCTTCCACTCGGCCAGCTTACGCTAGAACTGAGAGGGAGGGGTTAAATGGCAATGAAGGCATCGGGCCACTCAACGCCTAGGAGGGTGCGGGGGGCAAAGTAGCACAAGGCACCCTCCCCGTCGTCCTTACCTAAGTGAAGGGTGACCCGTGCCCTGACGGCGCCCCTTCCACTCAGCCAGATAGCAGGAGGGGAAAATATGTCTTTAAAAAGACATCCACTCCCGCTGGCTCACCTGCGAAGACTGAATTGCAAAAATGCAAATTCGATGTTTATATGGGTGGTGCCGCCAACTGGTTGAGAAGTCAACACACCATTATTTTGATTTTCATTGGTTTGTTATTTAGTGGTTGTTGAATATGCTATAAAAGAATAAGTACAGGTGGTTGTTGGCTATGCCATAGAAAAATAAGTACAGGGAGGTTCAGGTGGCTATGCTATAGAAAAATACGTACAGGGAGGTTCGGGTTTAAGTGAATAAGGAAATACAGGGAGAATTGACGTTATTGTAACGTTACGTTACAGTCCCCCTCCCACTTCGGTTGACGGAAAGCTGCGGTGGGGAAAGATGGATCTCCAGGCATGACCTAGGTTATGCCGGTGTGCGTGTGGGCGAAGCACTTTATTAAAAAAAAAAAAATTGTTTCCAAAAATGTACAGAGTCATTCCACTTAAGTTTAGCAGAGTTAATGTTAACATTTCAGGTTCAATCGCAAAAAAAGCATCATTCTAATTAACAATTTTTTTTTTTTTTTTATCGGGGGTGGAGTCGTACTAAACTGTATCCGTTGTCGTACTTCTCTTGTTCCCTTTTGATTTTATGTAGATGTATATATATATAATAATAATTTTTTTTTATTTTTTTTTTTGAATTTTTTTTTTAATTTGAAAAATAATTCACATTTCATTTTTTTCTTAAAATTAACAGAGGGTGCATATATATATAAAAATAGAAAGTGTTGATTGGTCCCGTCTTCCTTCTTCAGTGCCTTATTCAATTGATATGATTCGCTTTGTTCCCATGAGTGACACCTTTGCGTGTTTGTCGTTTATCATTTCGACCCTCACCCGCTGTGGACATTTCCACTGGAATGTCCAGGTTTTCTTGGATTGGTTGGCCGGGCGCTTTAGCCTTAGTTCTCTAAAAAATTCCTCGGGATCCGGCAATTTTTTTTTGCGTTGTTTTTGTTGTTTCGTTGGTTTCGGGGGCGCGCCGTTCTTGCGGCTCTGTCGCCGACTCCTCCTCCCGGATGGTCATTAGGTGGTTTATTGGCGGCCCATGAAAAATTTGTATGCGTTGTATCCTTGGTTTGTTTGCCGGCCATAATGTTGCCTCAAACGGTGGGCGCCACGGCCGTATTGGTTTTGGTGAGTCCGTTGGTATGGTGTAGCGAAGCACACCACATTAAACATCTTTCAAAAATCTTCGATACTTGTAGATCTTTCAATCTCAAACTTAACACAAATAAATGCAACTTTTTACGACCAGAAGTTACATTTTTAGGTCACAAATGTTCAGCCAAAGGTTTGTTGCCAGACGACTCTAAGCTAAACGCAATTAAACAGTATACAAAACCGACTGACAAAGACGCGGTACGACGATTTGTCGCGTTTGCAAACTATTACAGACGGTTTATACCTAATTTTGCGTCTCTGGCAGCGCCTCTGAACCAATTAAGCAGAAAAAGAGTTGAATTCGTATGGGATGTTGAGTGCGAAAGAGCATTTTTGTCTTTGAAAGCAGCGTTACTTTCACCAAAATTACTTCCATATCCAGATTTTACTAAACAATTCATTATCACTGTTGATGCTTCCACAACTGGATGTGGCGCTATTTTGAGTCAAGAACAACAAAGTAGTGATTTACCAATTTGTTTCGATTCTAAAGCATTTAATAAAGCTGAACAGAAAAAACCCATTATAGAATTAGAGCTTTTAGCTATTTACTTTGCAATCAAGCAATTTCGACCCTACGTTTATGGCACCCATTTCATTGTAAAATCAGACCATAGACCTCTAGTATACTTATTCAACATGAAAGACCCATCTTCAAAACTTTCAAGAATAAGACTGGAACTATCTGAATATAGCTTTACTATTGATATATAAAAGGTAAATCAAACGTTTGTGCTGATTCACTATCGCGTATAACAATCGATGAGATTAAAGAAGCTAACAAACAAATTTTGGCAGCACAGACAAGGTCAATGACAAAACAGGCAAGCGACACAAATTTACATAGGAAAACAGACAATAACGACGAAAAACAAATTACTTTACATGTCTACGACAAATTTTCATTTAATTTTTCGAAAAAAGTCCCACGAATAAGATCCGCAATTACGTACGATAAAAATCATAAAACAACAAATTTAAGAATTTTTGCGCATATTAAACATAAGAAACTCGAGTTACTTAGTTTTGAGCTTGTTAACGAAATAATGACTTTAGAGAAATTACTTTCGAGGCTTGAATCAGAAGCCGGCAAACGCAAAATTAAGAAGATTGAATGGCCTAAAAACGATATTATGTTCGAACATTATATTATTACAAATTTCAAAAATATTGGAAATAAAATTTTAAAATCATTAGAAATTATACTAAAAGATCCAGTGGAGACAGTAACAGACGAAGATACAAAATTAAAACTTATGAGAATTTACCATAATGATCCCATTTCTGGTGGACATTGCGGAATGAAAATACTTTACGCAAAATTGCGAAAAAAATTTTATTGGAAGAACATGACTCGTGATATATCGAAATATATCAAAAATTGTAAAGATTGCCTTTTAAACAAGGTTAAACCTAAAACAAGAGAAAAACTTGTTTTAACACCAACTCCTTGTAAACAATTCGATATATTAGTAATTGGCACAATAGGACCCCTACCTGAGTCCAAATATGGTAACAAGTTCGCACTTACCATGATTTGCGACATGACTAAATACCTGGTAACAGTCGCTGTACCAGACAAATCGGCAAAAACAATAGCTTCAGCAATTTTTGAAGGATTCATTTTAACTTACGGCACAATGAATGCCATAAAATCAGATTTAGGTACTGAATTTAAAAGTGAATTATTTGAAGAATTAACTAAACTTTTAAATATTCAACATAATTTTTCAACTGCATACCATCATGAAACTGTTGGCACGATTGAACGTAATCATAGAGTTTTTAATGAATACTTACGTCCATATTTGAAAGATACTTTTTCTGATTGGGATGTTTATTTAAAATAGTTTACTTTCCTACACAATACTACGAGTAGCACAGTTTTCGACAATCAGTTTTCTCCTTTCGAGTTAGTCTTTGGGAAAAAGGCATCTTTGCCTAATGAATTAACAAAAGAAAAAATTGACCCAATTTATAACGTCGAAAACTATGCCAAAGAAGTCAAGTTTAGGATGCAGAAAACGCACAAAATCTAATTAATAAAAATAAGTTACAAAGTAAAAATCTTTACGATAAAACTGCACGACATTTAATTGTAAAAATCGGAGATAAAGTACTTTTACAGAAAGAACCACATCATAAACACGAGAATATATATCAAGGTCCGTTCACTATAACTAAAATTAACGAACCTAATGTAACTATATTTGATGAAGTTACAAGAAAAGAAAAGATTGTACACAAAAATAGAATTAATAAAGTAAATCAATAACTACTTGTTTATACTAAACTTGTATATACAACAAAAAAAAATAATCCTTTACAAACAGCCAAGAAGGCAGAACTAAAATTATACAAATCTAAATTTAAACACAAAATAAAAACCGAAAATTTTTATATATCACATATGCCAATTGGCATAGCAAAACCTCCCTAGTTTCAAAATCATAAGATAAAAATGTTAAACTATACATTTAAATGAAATAATACAAAACGAAAAAAGACTATATCATAAGTTAATAATACTTTAAACGTTATTAACAAAAAAATATACTTTAACTAATAGTTTAACTAGTAGCACAAAATACAAAAAAAAAAAAAAAAAAAAAACAAAAAAAAAAGAACTTAATTCTTAAATAATAAATTTTATATACATATATCATGCAACTACTATTTGCATATAGCAATGCAAAAATTTCAATAAAATTGTACAAATAAATTAAACTATCTTAAATTTAAACTATTTCTCATATTAAATAAGTCGATAAAACTATATATTAATTGGAACATATGCTGATGTATGTTTGAGTCCAATATACAACATATTTTAGATTGAATAATATCGGGCAAGAAGAAGCCAGCAGAAATGATCACTCTGCTGACTTCTTCTTCCCAAAGGAGGGTGATGTAACGAAACCCTAAGAGCAACTCACCACATCAACCATACATCAGCTGATGTATGTACTAGTTGACCGAACACGCTCGCACGGGCGAATGCAACCTGGCGTGTGAGTGGCTCGGCCATTATAATTTGGCAACTGGTAAATCAACACCTGAATTTCACATATTATATTAAATTGTAAAAACACAAAACATATAAAGTTTAAATAAAAAGTACCTACGGCGAAAACTTTTATTAAACACATATTAGTGATATATTGTTTGGTGGCTGCGGTGCTTCGAGTGGGTTTTTTGGAACAATTATAAGCATGAAGCAATTTGACAAAATTACAAAGATACACTGGGTAATTATTACAATATACATAACCACATTGTTTCACAGCAAGTTTAACGTTGAACTTCCGTTTAAAACTAATATTAACAATTTCGGGAATTCTTTCGAGTGCGCACTCAAACGACTGCAAGCAACAGAACGCAGGTTGGCAGGTAACCCGGATATAAAATTGCAATATCTGAACTTTATGGCAGATTACCTAACGCTAGATCATATGGAAAAGGGTCCACATGAAGAAATCAGTAAATCATTTAACGAATGCTTCTATTTGCCTCACCATCCCGTTTTTAAAACTGATAGCACAACAACGAAGCTGCGCGTTGTGTTCGATGGATCTGCTCGCAGTGGCAGTCACCCTTCGCTGAACGATACACTTCTCATTGGGCCACCACTTTTAAAGAGAGATTTTCGATATTTTACTGCGGTTCCATCGGCATCGCTATATAATGTCTGGTGATGTCGAAAAGATGTATCGCATGATATGGGTGCACGATTACCATCGAGATTCCCAACGCATTTTGTGGCGAAGTTCACCAGAGCAGCCCGTAGATCACTACAGGTTAAAAACTGTAACTTACGGCACTACCTGTGCACCATTTCTTGCAATGAGAGTATTGGAGGAGATTGCACAAAAAATCAAGACATGCACCCTTTGGCTTCACAGGTAATTCTTAATGAATTTTATATGGACGATGTAATGATAGGCGCAGAGACGTCAGATGAACTACTTAAAATCCATAGAGAGCTAGTTGCTCTTCTAGAAAGTGCAGGTATGAATTTGCGTAAGTGGAGTAGCAACAGTAATGAGTTACTTACATCGCTTCCTGAAAGTATGCGGGAGATGTCGCCTATTAACCTAGAACCAACTAAAACCCTAAAACTACTTGGAATGAAATGGAATCCATTTAATGACGTTTTCTCATTTTGCCTTTCATACTCTTCCTCAACAGTTGTAACAAAACAGTCAATATTGTCAGAAGCCTCACGTATATATGACCCTTTAGGTTTTCTGACACCATGCACAATTTTGATAAAAATATTTTTCCAAGAACTGTGGCTTCTCAAAACAGGTTGGAAAGATTAAGTTCCAACTAACGTTTCTGCACATTGGTTACGGCTCAGAGACACACTCCCAATATTAAACTCGTTAAAAATTCCAAGAAGAGCATTGTTCGCACTAGGGCATAACGAAGCGCACGGCTTTTGCGATGCTTCGCAAAATGCTTACGCATCCGTAATCTATTGTCGCTCTGAGTATCAAGGTAAAATAACAACTCACCTGGTAGCTGCAAAGAGTCGGGTCGCTCCGCTCAAGCAAATATCCTTACCTCGTCTTGAGTTATGCGGTGCTGTTCTGCTCTGTCGACTGATGAATCGTGTCGTGAAAACTTTGCAGTATGATAGAATGGAAGCTCAAATGTGGACGGACTCATCAATCGTTATTCATTGGTTATCGGCAGTGCCGCGGCGCTGGTCCGTTTACATAGCAAACCGGACATCCGAAATATTGACTAGTTATAAGAGCACTCAATGGCGGCATATTCGTTCGTCATATAATCCAGCTGATCCCGGGTCTAGGGGTGTGTGGCCTGTGGAATTACACACATTAAACATATGGTGGTATGGTCCCTCTTGGCTTAATAAACAAAAGGAGTTCTGGCCACAGTCGAGCGCGCCATCAGATATTCGTCATAGTGATCTAGAAGAACGTAAGACTCAACCCAAATATCACACTAATCTGTTCTTTCTATCTACAGACAATCATGCAATCCTTGGTCCACTGTCATTGCGCATTTCCAACTGGTATAGGCTGGTGCGTTCGGTGTCATATTTTCTACGATTTATTCGTTGCTTACGCAAACAAAAATATGAAAGGTTTTTGTCATCAAATGAAATAAAATATGCTACAATTTTTATCATTCGCGCAGTTCAGGAATAACTGTTCTCAGCTGACATTGCTGCCTTAAAGAAACAAAGCGTCGTTGCAAATAAAAGCAAGCTTTTGTCACTAACGCCATTCTTAGACGGCAATGTAGTGCTTAGGGTAGGAGGAAGAATCAGTAATTCATCAGCGTCATTCGACATCAGGCACCCAATCATTTTAGCTTCGAAACATAAGATGGTCGAAATGATAGTTAAATATACACATATTTCACATTTGCACGTTGGAGTAACACAACTTATATTTGGGGTAACACAGCTTATATTTATTTTGAGACAGCAGTACTGGATTTTGGGCTCACGCAACCTAGCGAGGAAACTAGTCCATAAATGCTTAACGTGCTTCAAGCTACGGAAAACCAATCAGACGCAAATAATGAGCGACCTGCCTATAGAGAGGGTGAGATTCCAGCGACCATTTTCTAAGGTTGGCTGCGATTATGCTGGTCCTTTTTAACTAAAGGTTGAGATAGGAAAACTGCCACGTAAGGTAAAATGCTACATTTCTCTCTTTGTGTGCTTTGTAACAAAGGCTATACACTTAGAGTTAGTTGGTGATTTAACTACCGAAGCATTTATTGGGGCGTTGGACAGATTCATTTCAAGGCGTGGAAACCCTGAAGAAATTTGGTCCGATAATGCGACAAATTTTGTTGGGGCCAGACGTAAACTTCACGAAATGCACCAGATTTTGGAAGGTCAACAACGCAGCTCGGAAGTAGCAGATTTTCTTTCAGTGCATGGCATCACTTGGCGTTTCATACCCCCCTCCTCTCCACATTTTGGGGGTCTGTGGGAAAGCGGTGTAAAATCGGTAAAAACGCATTTAAAACGAGTAATCGGCGAAACAACTTTAACGCACGAACGCTTTTATACGCTTTTGACTCGAATAGAGGCGCTGCTAAATTCCCGACCACTGTGCCCTAGCAATGATGGAGAAATTGATGCACTTACGCCTGCTCATGTTTTGATTGGACAACCACTTACTGCACGAACAGAACCTACCGTCGACAAGGCTGTAAATATACATCCGTTAAAGCAATGGGAAAAGGTAAAACATATGGCACAAGGTTTCTGGAATAGGTGGCATGCCGAGTATCTCACAAGCCTTCAACACCGTAAGAAGTGGCAAAACGAGAAAAGGAATATACATCTAAATGGCATTGTCATCGTTCGCGAGTCGAATGTACCTCAGTCGCAGTGGATGCTTGCAAAGGTTGTGAAACTTTTTCCAAGCTCTGATGGCAAGGTGAGAGTAGTCGGAATAAAAACCGCAAAGGGCGAGTACGTACGACCGGTAACCAAACTCGCATTACTGCCTTCTTCTGCAGGACTTGAATCCTTCAGCGGCGCGGAGGATGTTCTATAAGCAACCATAAAGCTTAAAATTTCCTGTAGGGTATACATAATCTGTTATACTGCCTGCCTATGTAACGATGCATTTTGATTTCTCATCAATACATAGATATGTATGTAATTTATGTATTTAGTCTCTCTTAGCAAATAACCACAGTTATAAATATAAATATCCGCACATAGAGGGTCACCTGATGTCTTCATTTTTTCTTTGTTCACTCCAAATTAAATTCGCTTCAGCATAACATGTAAAATAATAAACCGTACATAAAAATAAAATACCGTTCGTAGAAAAAATCCATAATCAAGCTTTTAATATACAGTCCGCTGGTTTAGTATCAAACACTTACACTACTTAGATTTTCGCTTTCAAAAATATCTTTGATTATATTGCTGACACAATACTAAGTTAAATCCTTTAATTTGCAATATTTTGTTTTTATTTCACCAAACACTGATATATTACATATTGATGGGTTACGGAGGTGCTACACATCAACATATATTGACACTATTGCCATCCATATTGATTGATTTCAAAATTTCTAGATATTTTTTTGTGATCCAAAAATAATGTCAGTATTTACTGAACGTCGGACACTTGCCTATGAAAGGCAGGGCTGGCAAAGTTATGGGAGTCCCCTGTAAAGCTTATTTCGCAGTTGGTTGGTTGGTTAAGTTAAGTTAAGTTTTACATACATACATAAATAGTTCTTGCCGTGATGCGCATATTGGATGAATCGTAACAATTACAAATTAGATTGGAATTGCGTTGTTAAAAGTTCTTCAGAGGTGGATCTAGATATATTTATTGATAATCAAACTTTATTAGAGTGATCATAATCAAATCGTGATTATGGTAATTACCTACTTATCTACATTTATCAAGATCATGCACAAAGACTTTGCCGTAAAATATGTAATTAAGTAAATATTTTAATAATATTTCGTTGGTCAAATCAGCTAGGGGCATAACTCAGTATTTCATATTATACAATAGGGGGATTTGAAACAAGTAAGGAAGTTAAGTTCGGGTAGAACCGCATATTGTATACTCAGTCGACAGCTTCTATCGCCAATTAATTTTAGTACTTTAACACTAAGTATAATCAAAACTGGGCATGTTTATTAAAGGAATTAAGTGTATCGAATTCATAAATGTCAATATTTTTTCCAGTTGTGGCTCCGAAAACGTAGACGAAGTATTATCCTAAAAAGGGAGTGGCACCTACATTTTAAGATATTGTTTATTTATTCGTTTTCTTCTTACAAATACTCTCTAGAACTAAAGCACCATCGACATAAATTTTTTCGCAAAGATTTTGACTATTATATTCGCCCAGGGTAATTTTCAATATATAAAAGGGGCGTGGTCCTTAACTGACGTGGTCCATTTTTGGCAGAAATATGTGGGGTTATAAGGAAAATATGTGTTACATTTTATAAGGATACGTCTATTGCACTTCAAATTCTGGCTCCAGAAAGGTTTGGCAGACTGGCAAATGCTTGGTCAAAACAGGGACCATGCCACACCTATTTCCAAAATTTTTTCATCTTCTTATTTTAAATAGCTTCAGAAGAAAAATATCATGTTGTTTTTCACAAAAATATTGCCTATTATATTCGCCGACGGTCCATTTAAATTTCTTATATATAAAAGTGGGCGTGGTACTTCACAGATTTCTATAATTTTAACCCCCGCTTATTATTTCGATAATTTTTTCCCCGGCTCATTAACAGTTTGCCGAGTTTTGTGTCTACATCTTTAGCCGTTTTTGTTGTATGACCAATAATTGAAAAATTTATTTTGTCCGAAGTGGGCAGAGCCACTCCCCCTTTTTGTAAATTTTCAAAATTTTGAACTAGGGGACGCTATATCAACCCACTCCTAAAATGGCAGTTATTAATGCGGCTACTGAATTATCACGTTTTTGGTGTTTTTGAAAGTTTTATGTATATGAAGAGGGGGCGTGGTTGTTGTCCGATTTCGCTCAATTTAAATAGGTTCCGGAGATTAGTGTCAAGGAACCTACGAACCAAATTTCAATAAGATATCTCGTGTTTACCGACGCACAGACATGGCTAAATGATTTTTTTTCACCCTGATAATTTTGATATACGGAAGTTATCTATCTCGATTAGTTTATGCAGTTACAATGTACAGTTACGCGAACAAAATGAATATCCTCTGTAAGCTTTGCTCAACTGAGTATAGAAAAAGAGTGAGTACCAAGTACTTTGAAGTTCGATTTATATTAGTGTGCGTACATAATGTTTTTAAATTAAATTGAACTCACCCGGGGGTTTAAGTTAGACCCCGAAAGAGGAAATTTTATCAAAAACTAATAATTTTTGTTTTTTGAGAAGAGCTTCGTCGTTCTCATCGGAAAGAACTGATACTGACATTATATTGTTTTATTATCGGCTTATTAACAACTACGAATCGTGGAGTTGTCGGTTTGATAAGGAATCTTTAAAATAACTGTTAGTAAAATTCCCAATTATAAGAATTGCTTTACATTGACAACACTGACAAAATTGTAACACTTTTCTTCCTTCCATTTTTCTCCTTACATTTTATATGAGTTGGTTGTTGTTAATAAATCGTGCGATGCACATCTAATGTTTGAGTGCGTGTTTAACTTTATTTCGTGGGTTTGACCTAACAATGGTTATGGACCCAGACGAGATTCTGTTTCAATAAAAGCATTTTAAAGTTATTGCCGCGGTAAATGTTTTTTGTAATACTACCGAAATTAGTTCCGGGCTATATCAAATTGAAAAACTAGATGAAAGCAACTATGATGGATGGAAAATTCTTAACAAATCCGTGTTAGTGCGTTGCGATTTATGTGGCTATGTGTCCGATGAAAGTGTCGAGCCAACTGAGCAGGTTGCTGAAGAAAAATGGAAGAAGTTGTGCATAAAACCGAGTCAATTACTGAATGTGAAAAATGCTAAAACTTCGAAAGAAGCATGGGAAAAACTGGCTGCAGTTCATGCACCTGGCGGTCCAGCGCGGAAAATTACAATTTTCAAGTCGTTGGTCAACTTGAAAATGGGTGAAGAAGACCCCATGGCAGAGCATTTAAACACAAATTTTAATCTGCTCGAGAAACTTGTTGAGTTGGACATACAGTTGCAAGACGAATTACTTGCAATTGCTATGCCTTCCAGTCTGCCGAAAAGCTATGAAAATTTTATTGTTGCGATCCAGTCTCGAGACAGTTTTCTAAGTACAACTTTATTTAAAACCAAATTATTAGAAGAAGAAAAAAGGCGAATATCCGAGTGTGTGAGGTCCGAATCCAATGAGGTTGCATTTTTTGCGAATAAGTCCCGCAATCAGTCTCATCAACAACGGCAAGCGCAACAACAAAACAGAACATTCAAGGGCAAATATTATAAATGTCATAAGAGAGGGCATTGTCCCTCCCATCGTTAGAGGGATTGCGGTAGGTTTTTCCACCTCCGCAATCTTCAGAAATAGCAGGGTATTCTTAAGCTATATACGCGGTGGGGTTTTACCAACTCCACCGACTGGGAGGAAGTGGTGGTTCTCCACCTCCGCTTTCTTTACGAGTAGTCTGAGTTTAGTTTTTAGTTTAAGCGTAATCCCGGTGGGGGTTTCCCCAACCCCATCGGCGTAGAACCGACGGTGGTTTCCCACCTCCGTCGCCATAGCTTAAGGGTAGCTTTGATATTTTGGAATAAAGAATTTATAACGTTTTTTTTTAATAACAAACGGGATCTTTCTCTTTAAAGGGAGACGATAGGGATTTTTCTCTAATTCCACAGGGATCCTGGACGGACTGAGCATACCCCGGCGCAAGGAAAATTCCGTCACAAATGGCGCCCGAGCAGGGACTCTGAATACATAGACTTATGGTAAACAAGTAACAACACGAAGATAACCACACAGAGGATTTCGAGACACAAACCACAGAGGAGATAAAAAATACATAGGAAAGGCCCGGAGAGAAAGCAAAATAACTAGCAGGCATGGTGAAGGTAACTTGGGTGTATTACCTCAATCGTGAGGAACTTCTCAAATCCTCATCCGAGTTTGGGCTGGAAGACAGCGGAACGGTGGAAAAGCTACCCAAGCGACTCGCAGGCTTCATCCAAACGAAAGGTACCGACACGAGATTCCAGGAACGATTCACAGAATTAGCCCTACAGCACGTCCGACCGGTAATCACGGTAAGACCACCAACTCTGATAGAAAACGCCGAGCAAACATCGCCAGGTGACAACACACAGGAAAATGTCAACGAAACAACCAGGCACGAAGAGGGGTCACGAACACCGCCATACGCGATGTACCAACCAGCCTCACCCACAAATATAATGGACCGAGTACGTAAGTGGGGTCTGAAATATGACGGTGGTCAGGACCCGCTATGTTTTATTGAACGGGTGGAGGAGCTGGCCGACAGTTACGAAGTTGGTCGCGATTCAATCCCACGAGCGTTACCTGAGTTGCTGAAGGACAAGGCCTTGGTGTGGTACCGGAACAACAACAAGCAGTGGCAAGAGTGGGAAGCCTTCAAGAAGGACTTTCTAAAATTTTTCCTGAGCTCGAGGTATTTCGAGAAGCTAGATGACGAGATCCGTCAGCGTGCGCAGCGCGCAGGTGAGCAGTTTAAAGATTACGTTTTATCGTTACAGGCACTCATGCGTGACGCTGACTACAACGGCGAGCAGAAGCTGAACCGGATTTACAGAAATTGTCGACGAGAGTACCAGCTTTACATCAAACGGAGCGAGTTCACCAGCTTAGAGGAACTGGTAAGCATGGCCGAGGACTACGAGAACATCATATCGGAGAAAGAACCGCTGAGGCCGGCGGCGAAACCTTTTGTGCCGCGACAGCCAACCGAGCATTATCAATATATCCACGAAGATGAGAAGTAAGGAGATCGGAGAACGGAGGCGCAACGACAAGCGAGCACGCCAGAGCATGCGACGAACCCACACCAAGGGCCCATCGATCCACAGAACGCATGCAGGCGATGCGGGGAAAGCGGACACTACGCACATGGGTGTCGATACGAACGAAGGGACTTCTGCTGGCAGTGTGGCCGAGTAGGTATACTAACGCGTGATTGCTGTCGTGGACAGCAGGGAAACGGGCAGAGACCCCATTGGTATCGAGGGGTGGCGTCTCAACAAACCCAACCTCGTACTCAGTAAGTACATTTAGGCAGACCCAAGGGCGAATCTTGGCTGCAGTAACCCTGGTTGGAGAAGAAGTCATGGAGTCAGTAGATACGGGGGCGACACGAAGTTTCATCAGCGAGAAGACAGCGGCGAAAATAGACGCACGGAAGCTCAAGAAGATACAGACACGAGCGGTGATGGGCGATGGCAGCGCAGCATGGATAGCGGAGGCAGTGGACGCAGAGGTAAAACTGGGGGATCAAGTGCATCAGAGTGAGTTGTTAGTTCTGCCTGGGTTAGTCGACAGCGTGGTGATCGGGACAGATTATCTGGCAAAGGCTAAATTTGAGCTGAGGTGTGGCAACGAAACAATGAGGTTACGAGCAGAAGAGAGAGCGCAGGAGATGGTGACGTGTACAACCATGATGGAGGACGAATGTAGCGCAAGTATCGAGAAACACGTGAGGAGTGACGTTGCGGTGAGTACGTTTCTAAAGCGTGAATTACAGATTTTCGAAGAGATGACAGGAGTATCCAACATTGCCACGCATAAGATAGTGATGCGAGATGACCGTCCAATCAAACAGCAGTATTCCCCTAAGAACCCAAAGATGCAGGAGATCATAAACAAGGAGGTAGATGAGCTGATAGAGAAGGGTTGCATCGAACCATCTCACAGCCCACACAGTGCACCAATAGTTCTTGCCCGGAAGAAGAACGGCAAGTGGAGACTCTGCGTTGACTATCGATAGCTCAACGCTCGCTCAGTGCCAGATGCGTACCCACTCCCAAGATACAGCATATCTTAGATAGGCTACGTAGCGCGCGTTTTATCAGCAAAATGGTTATTGGCAAATCCCGATGGAAGAAGATAGCAAGCAGTATACAGCATTCACCGTGCCTGGCCGAGGGTTGTATCAATGGAAAGTGATGCCGTTCGGTCTACATTCCGCTCCAGCTACGTTTTAGCGAGCACTCCACCGTGTTATTGGCCCAGAGTTGCAACCAAATGCGTTTGCCTACCTGGATGATATCATCATCACCAGCACAACCTTGGAAGAGCACATAAAGCACCTAGAAGAAGTATTTCGGTGGCTACGGAGGGAAAATCTGAAGATCAACCCAAAAAAATGTGAATTTTTTAAGAAAAGTTTGAAATATCTAGGCCACGTCGTCAGCGAGGAAGGAATACACACGGATCCCAACAAAGTTGCGGCTATCAAGGAGCTGACGCCACCACACAACATACGAGAGTTAAGGCGATTTCTGGGGATAGTTTCTTGGTACCGGAGGTTCGTACCCGACTTTTCACAAGTTGCGCACACACTGACGTCAATGTTGAAGAGGGGAAGTAGGTGGAAATGGTCCGAAGAACAACAGGCGGCATTCGAAGCGTTGAAGAATGCACTAATACAAGCACAAGCACTAGCTTGCCCAGATTTTATGAAAAGATTTCGATTACAGACGGACGCGAGCGATTATGGTCTCGGAGCAGTTCTCACACAGGGGTTGGATGACGAAGAGCGAGTAATAGCGTATGCTAGCCGCCGGCTGAATAAAGCCGAGATGAACTACTCACCAACTGAGAAGGAATGTTTAGCAATCGTGTGGGCAATAAGGAAAATGGGACCATATTTAGAAGGGTACAATTTCACGGTTATCACCGATCACCTGGCTTTGAAATGGTTGAACGCGATCGAAAGTCCGTCAGGCCGGATCGCTAGATGCGCGCTCGAGTTACAGCAGTATTCGTTCGACTTGCAGTATGTGAAGGGCAAGATGAACGTTTTCGCAGATGCACTGTCGAGGCATCCACTGGAGGAACAGCTGGGTAGCCTTACGACACATGAAGAAAGTTTGAGTTGCAAGTGGTACACGTCAAAGATGGCTGAAGTAACGAGGACACCAGAGAAGTTTCCCGAATACGTCATAGAGGAAGGAAGACTTTACAGACGAATTGGAAGTCAAATGGATGGTGAGGATGCGGTACCGTGGAAGGTTTGCGTGCCGACATCGGAGAGGCGAAAAGTGCTTAACGAGATTCACGACACACCAAGCGCAGGGCACATGGGGATACGGAAATCCATCGCACGTGCAATGATGCGGTATTACTGGCCTGCGATGTTCAGGGACGTACGGAAGTACGTGGAACAATGCCACGCATGCCAAGTCTACAAACCCAGCCAGCAACAAGCTGCAGGTAAGATGCTCACGCAGATTTCAGGTGAACCTTTTGCTACCATTTGTGCAGATTTCGTTGGACCACTCCCTCGTTCGAAGCATGGTAATACGATGGCATTAGTTTTCGTGGATAAATTCTCGAAATGGGTAGAGATCATTGAAATACGGAAGGCTACGACGGAGAATGTGATCAGAGGTATGAGGGAGAGGATTTTGGCCCGATTTGGCGCGCCAAAAATTCTAATCACAGACAATGGAGCACAGCTCACAAGCAGGAATTTCAAGAAGTTTTTACAAGAAGCTGGCATAAAGCACCAGCTAACGGCACCGTACACACCGCAAGAGAACCCGACGGAGAGATCGAATCGTAACATTAAGAGGATGATAGCATAATTCACTGGGAAGGAGCATAAGACATGGGATGAGTTGTTGCCAGAGATGACGCTAGCACTGAATACGAGCGTATGCGAGTCAACAGGCTACAGTCAAGCATTCGTGGTACAGGGTAGGGAACCGAGGATCCCAAAGCCCTCTACGATGAGCAAACACTTGGCACAGGCGAGGAGAAGGTGGCTCTCAGTGAAAAGATGGCGAAAATGCGGGAGGTATATCAGATGGCACGTCGTAGACAACAGCAAGCATCAGCGGAGCAGGCAAGGCATTATAATTTACGTAGGAGACAATGGCAACCGGCGGTGGGCGACTTGGTACTAGTAAAAGAGCATCAGCTGTCCAAGGCAGTGGACAATTTCGCAGCAAAGTTAGCACCAAGATACAGTGGGCCTCATCGTGTAACGAACTTCGTATCGCCCGTAATCGTCGAGCTAGACAAGGTGCATAACGGCAAACTGAGAACGGCACACATAAGCGAGCTAAAAGCTTACCATCAAGCGACAGTCGAGGAAGAAGCAAGTCCAGAAACAGAAAGAAGAATACGTTCACCCCGCGAACGTGGTAAGTCAAAAGCGCCCCGCCAAGCCCCGAATGGGGGCTTCACCGAAGTTCCGATCGGGGAACAAACGAGACGACCGACGACGATTGCAACAACACAACATGCACCATCATCAGCATCGTGTAGTAGAACCCCGAACCAACATTCCAGCGAGATATCCACCGAGGAACACACAGAGAAACTGGCCGTAGTAAGAGCAACGCCACGCGCGTCAACATCGCAAACAGTCCAGGTCACGGAAGAAGATCAGACGGATTACAGCACGGTAGCGACGTGTGGTTCACTAGCACTCGCCAATTCAGGTGCAAATGATTTCGGAATCGAACGCGCAGACATAATCAACAACCAGCAGGTGGTAGACGAAGACCGGAGTGGGTGGCACACAGCTCGAGCGCAAGCCCCAACCCTAGACAACGGGATCCTGACGGCGATGAACTACGCCAACCACGTAGCCAGCCAATGCTATAACCTGGTGACGGAATTCTGCATAACATTTCATTTTAGAACAAGACCCAGATCGCGAGAGATTACCCTATAAATAACGTAAGCATTGACCGCTACGAGAAATTGAATTTTACAATGGTGACAATAAGTCGCATTACGGCAGGTGAGGAGAGAACGTGAGGACCCAAATCCACCAGCCTTGGGGCCCACACACGCAAAATCACATTTTTAAAATTTTACAATATTCAAATTCAAATTTACCGACATATATTTTTTTTGAAAATAATCTAATGTACATATACGTATAACTTTGAATTTACATTCGTATATTGGTACATCATCATTCCGCGGCAGCAGGACCACACAGGCAGCGAAAACCAAAGCACATAAAGATATTCAAATATCCGACAACAACAAGACACCGTACCTATACAGAAAATCACGATGAGCGCTGCCGGGAATAATACCGTTAGACGATCCGCGAGGACTCCTATAAAAAGGGAGCACAACGCCGAAAATAGATTAAAAGTTTCTAAACATGAATAAAAGCGACAACGCAAGTTATACCACCGAGAGTGCTAAAGACGGTTCACTCCGTACCCGAATCCGGCGGGACCTAAGCCAGCACAACCACCATACGACGGGCCAAGTGCCAACAGGAGAAGAGACTACCTACAACGAAAGCGAAAGTAGCTACCATAAGACGGGCCCAGTGCCACTAGAAGAGGAGGAAGTTGCCTACGACGGCGAGACCGACAGTCAGGGCACGGAAACGTTCGGGTATCTCAGGGGCAACGAGGACGGCCAGATACTTAGCCCGAGGTACGAGACGGTGTCGGAGTGCGAGTCGGCAGGGTCACTTGTCGACATGGGTGACGAGATCCAGAGCCCGACATACAGTACTGAGTACGGATATGAACCCGAGGAGCGTGCCGTGGTCCGGGACCCTACCCCAATTCCCATTTCCTCAGACAGCGAGGAAGAAGGCGACGAACCACCACCGAAGCAACAGGGCGAGTTCTCCATACGCCAAACCGACGAAGAGGTACAAGGCCGGGGGTTTGTCGAATACCATCGGCACATCACCCTCCGCATGCGGGTATACAACGACAACGCAAGCACGGAACCCCCGACCAAGTGGAGCATCTTGGAGGCGGTAATGGGACCACCAACGAACGACAACGACGACGACGAAATATTTAGCCGTTTGACCAACGAGGTCAACGGCAGCCTCAACGACAGCGACGTACTAAGCCTCAACGCGAGTGACGGCATGTCGACGACAAAAGGCGATACCAGCTTAAAGCCCGCCGACGACGGCAACAAGGCGAAGGTGAGGATGTGCTTACAGAAATCGAGAGGTGGCTCGAAAAGACATCAGCGGAGGCGACAGAGACATGGGCCAAACGAACCGGAGTCGAACCCCTCCCCGAGGAATTAGCGAGAGACATCAGGGAGCACGTACAGGTAGTATGGACTAAGCGGCGGAAGAGGACGTTCCATCGGAACATAGACGGTCACACGTACCGAGTGAGAATCACTAGGACCGGCCTGGTAACGGTAACCCTGCACGGCAGGTGAGGGGAGAGTGTGAGGACCCAAATCCACCGGCTTTGGAGCCCACACATTCGAACCTACAAATATTTATCAAAACTTATTAAAACATGTATATTACAATGAATTTATACATATAGCATGTAAAACATACAAAACTGAATTATATAAATTGAATTTGCACATACAAAATAATCATTATCTGAAACACCCTAATATACACTTATATATTTATTATTTCGCAAACACATAACTTTCTCTGCCCGCATACGGTAAATATTTTGGTACGATATTATATTTTGCATAGAGATCAAACGGAAGGATCTTTGGCTTTGCATTGAGATCAACGAACCTGCTGGAATTCTAAGTAACGCTGGGAATACAGCAATGCAATAAGCAACACACATAAGCTCCCATTGCAAGATCACCAAAAACGTACAAACATACGTATACCAAGCCATTGCGGCCAAGCACAGCAGGCATTGAAGCGAACCGTCAGGGAGGACATCGCACAAAGAGGAAACGGAAAAAATGCAATGTGCTAGGAAGACGTCACGTTAGCATACCAACAACACAGCGTGGATACTAAACACTTGCAAGTTACCTACGAAGGGCAACCAACTCGTTGACAACAACAAGGCACAATAAGAAGGCAGCAGAGGGAAATCAAAATTAACTATGCTAGCTAACTGGAGATGCGTACCAATGAACTCACTTGTTAGGGGGGCAGTACAAGGGGAATTATTACATACGTAACTTAGAGATAAATACTTATAATTCGATATATGGGTAGAATAATACAGTTAAATGTAAGATACCTTATGGAAATACATATAAAAGTAAATTTATTGTCGCAGGATAACTGTCCACCTGCGCGTGGAAAAGTATAAAAGGACGACAAATTTCGCGAATTGAGCAGTAGCCAGTTAGGTATAGTTGCCTGCTAACGCCTTGTTTAGAGGTGAATGGGACTCCTGGGAGTTTTCCATCTCACGAGTTCTTTATTTTAGCAACTTTGGGGGTTTTTCCAACCCCATCGTTAGAGGGATTGTGGTGGTTTTTCCACCTCCGCAACCTTCAGAAAGGGCAGGGTATTCTTAAGCTATATACTCGGTGGGGGTTTTACCAACTCCACCGACTGGGAGGAAGTGGTGGTTCTCCACCACCGCTTTCTTTACGAGTAGTCTGAGTTTAGTTTTTAGTTTAAGCGTAGTCCCGTTGGGGGTTTCCCCAAACCCATCGGCGTAGAACCGACGGTGGTTTCCCACCTCCGTCGCCATAGCTTAAGGGTAGCTTTGATATTTTGGAATAAAGAATTTATAACGTTTTTTTTTAATAACAAGCGGGATCTTTCTCTTTAAAAGGAGACGATAGGGATTTTTCTCTAATTCCACAGGGATCCTGGACGGAATGAGCATACCCCGGCGCAAGGAAAAGTCCGTCAAAGCTTCGTCTTGCAAATTAAGTAAAATAAGCAAACCGAGTGTTAATTGCGCTATGCTCAATGTCTCTCAGCATCGAAATAAGCTGAACAAGTATATTTGGGTTTTGGACAGTGGATCGTCGGTTCACATGAGTTGTGAAAAATCGTCTTTAACTCAATTTTCCGAGCATCGTGAGAAGATAGAGTTAGCAGGAGATAAGTTCATTTACTCCGAAGGTATTGGTATTGTACGCGTAGAGACGGAGTCTAGCTCAATTATTTTGCATGATATACTTTATGCTCCGCAACTCAAATCTAATTTCCTATCAGTGAGCAATTTTACGGCGAATGGCTGTAAAGTAGAATTTGGCAAAGAGGCTGCAAGAGTGATGACACTTCATGGTGTAGAAGTATTGCGAGCGAACAAAAATTGTGATCTCTTTTTGTATGAAATGCAGTCAAATAATTTGTGCTTTGCGAAATAATTACATTAACGCTTTTAAATGGCATAGAAATTATGGACACTTGAATATTAAAAGTTTGGAGCAGTTGTCAAAGAACAATATGGTGCGCGGAATGAGCATAAAACCATTGGAAAAATTTGAATGTGACATTTGTTTAAAAGGCAAAATAAATTCATTGCCGTTTGCAAAAAATTATGATAAATAGAGTAAAAGTGTTTTAAAAATCATTCATAGCGACGTTTGTGGTCCTATGCGTACACCAATATTTGTTAACGTTCGTCGATGATTTCACCAGAATAATCTTTGTGTACTTTATAAAGCAAAAAAGTGAAGTGCTTGAAAAGTTTAAGATATTTAAATCTGCTGTAGAGCGCGAGATGGGCAATAAAATAAAAATATTTCATTCGGATAATGGCCGAGAGTACGTGAATAATGATTTTTTGCAATTTCCTAAAGAAAGAAGGGATTCGCAGGCAATTTACTGTTCCATACACGCCGCAACAAAACAGTATAGCAGAGCGAGTAAATCGAATATTAGTCGAGATGAGCCGCTGCATGTTGCTTGATTCGAAATTGCCAGAATTTTTGTGGGCAGAAGCCATCAATACAGCTGTGAAATCGTTCGTCGACAAAAATATTGCAAAATATTACACCACATGAGTCATGGACTGGCCGTAAGCCAGCTGTTTCTTACTTAGAGATAATTGGCGCAAAATTGAACAAATTTCCGCAAAAATCAAAGTTCTCATCAAAAGGAAGAGAATGTTTTTGCTATGCAAGTGAGGCAAAGGCACACAGGTTGTATGACCCGAAGCAACGAACAGTGGTGATTGCACGTGATGTAAAATTTTTACAAGGTGAGCGTTTTTCCGAGGCGGTTGCAGATTTCACACCAGAAGATGTGTATGTGTTTGGCATTACGACCGAAGTACCAGCAGTAAATAGCAAAAAAGAAGTAAGTGAATGCACAAACGACGCTAATAGTTCAGTGTGCATAGATTTTGTAAATTTTGAATGCACAAACGACGCTAATAATTCAGTATGCACAGATTTTGTAAATTATGAAGAATGCGACACGACCGTCCAAGCCGATAATACTGAAAATAAAGATGAAGTACTTCCAAAGGCAAGTTACACTGAAGCCGAAAACATAAAAATGAAACTAAGACCACGGAAGCCGTTAAGCCCACAAGTAAATTTAATGAAAACTGATAATCCTTTAACAGTGGAAAATGCAATGCAGCGAGAAGATGCAGACAAGTGGAAGTCTGCTATGCCGTCTGAATTTCAATCCCTTATACACTAAAACACGTGGACGTTAGTCGATTTGCCAAGTGGTCGTAAAGCCATAAAATCAAAGTGGGTGTTTAATGTCAAACGTGATAAAGATGGCGTTGCTGTTCGCTATAAGGCACCCCTAGTAGCTAAAGGTTGCAACCAAAAATATGGCGTTGATTTTCAAGAAGTGTTTTCACCAGTAGCGAGATATTCTTCAATTCGCTTGGTATTAGCGCTCGCTGCAGAATACAATTTGTTCGTACATACCATGGATTTTCCTACGGCATACCTTAATGGAAATTTAGATGAAGAGATATTTATGGTGCAACCAAAAGCATTCGTTGACAAAGATAACCCAAATAAAGTGTGCAAATTGAATAAAGGATTGTACGGTCTCAAGCAATCAGGACGGCAATGGAATGAAGAACTTAATATTGCACTTATGAAACTGAATTTTGTAAAGTGCAACGGGGACGCGTGTGTGTACGTTAAAAATGTTCCAGGCGAAGTAGTAATCGCTGCAGTTTATGTCGACGATATATTGATTGCATGTTCGTGTGTCGATATGCTTGAAGAAATAAAACACCAAATATTTGTGCAGTTCGACGCGGTAGACAAAGGACCCATTGATCAGTTCTTGGGTATGGAGGTTTCTAGAAATATAGAAGGTATTCATATATCGCAAAAGCAGTTAATCCGAGATTTACTTGAAGATTTCGGTATGTTCGAATGCAGAAATTGCTCAACACCTTTAGATCCTGGCGTAAAATTTGAAAGATGCGATGGTCAACCCAATTGTGTATTGGTAGACCAGAAGAAGTACCAGTATGTCGTTGGTTCCTTAACTTATTTGAGCATTTGTACCCGGCCAGGCATCATGCATTCAGTTTGCAAACTGGCACAATTCAACCAGCATCCGCATATCGAGCACATGAATGCCATTAAGCATTTATTAAAGTAACTTAATACCACCCTTAATTTAAACCTTACTTATTTTCAGAGCCGTGAAAAATTGAAAGGCTTTGTTGACGCCGACTGGGGTTGAAATTGCGTTGACCGTAAATCATATACAGGCTTTCCGTTCTTTATAGCAGGAGCACCGACTTCATGTGAGAGTAAAAAGCAAGCCACCATTGCCCTCAGCAGTACTGAAGCCGAGTACGTTGCTCTCTCTGCAGCCTGTAAAGAACTGGTTTATTTGACATCGACATTAAGGTTCACTACGTTAGAGAAGTAGCAGAGAAGGCGCTGGTAAACATAAAATATTTGCCAACAGAAAAAATGGTTGCAGATATTTTAACTAAAAATTTTAAGAAAAAAAAAACATAATGAATTTACCTCAAAATTAGGGTTGAAATAAAAATGTAAATTTAGATATATGTACATATGCATATAGGTACATATTTATATATTTTTTCTTTTCAAGTGAACATAAACTTGTATGATCTTTAATGAAATACGAAGCATATGAATTGAATTGCCCAAGTTTTCTTTTTAAATAAAAGTGTTAACCAATTTTGAGAGAAGGATTGTTAGTAAAATTTCCAATTATAAGAACTGCATTACATTGACAACACTGACAAAATTGTAACACTTTTTTCTCTTCTATTTTTCTCCTTACATTTTATATGAGTTGGTTGCTGTAAATAAATCGTGCGATGCACATCTAATATTTGAGTGCGTGTTTAACTTTATTTCGTGGGTTTGACCTAACAATAACAATATAAAAAATCGATAACTTTTCCATTAAGAATCGATATCTTTTCCATAAATTGTAGAAGACTATTCAATAATAAATTTATAAAAGAATCTTCAAACTCATCCCAGAACTATCTCATCAAAAGACAGTACTACTACTTTTAATATTGTGATGTCCTACGAAATGACAACTGGCTCCTTCTGTAGACCTTTTGAACGCGTTCTTAACTAGTTCGGTCCTAGGTGGCTCTAAAATAGTCGTAGCCTTCGATTTATCAATTTAAATACAAATAGCTCAAAGTTTAGCGCTGTTAGTACAGCGGTTGCTACCAACTGTCCCGCTCTGCATCCTACTAGCACCAGTGCATAGGTAATCATTAAACCTGTAGTGCGAAACTGTTTCTATACGGGACTGTCTCCCCTTTTCGCTGCAGGGTAGATGCTGTTATAGTAAATACCCATGTATTATTATTTTGATTACAGTTTCTTTTGTAGATACTTAGGTTAGAGTGGCTTCCGGTGGGAGCACCAGTGCACTTGGGCCCAAAAGGTCACATCGTCATACCACGTGGATCTCTCCCCTACTCAAACCAACAGGTCCATTCAGAAAATGTCAGGAATATCTTAGGTTCCAACTTAGCCAGATCACAGAGATCGTTAAAGGAGGAAGATCCCAGAGATTCCTTCCTCTTGCGTCAAAGCGCAGGACAATCGCACAAAAAATGCTTGACTGTTTCTGTCTCCTCTTCTTCTTTGAAGCTCCTGCAGTAATCATTATAAGGAGCACCGATAGCTATGTGGCCGGTTATAAGTCCAACCACCAGAGATATTTCCCCCCTTCTAAGAAGAATGAGACTTCTTGTACATCTCGCATCCCATTCAGGCCACACGAGCTTGGTGCGGTAGCAGGATACGAGATTGTTCAATCTCACACCCGCTTCTCTAAGGAAAGTTCCCTTTAAAGTGAGCTTACAGGTAGCGACCGGCATGCTCAATCCCTTCCAGGACGACGAAAGAGGAACGGATGTTCCCCCTCTTGCAAGTTCGTCAGCTATATGGTATTTCTGAGTGTCCAGGCACCCATACCATATTCGTAAGGATGGCTGCATGCCCAACCACATTATCTCTCCAGCCGAATAACTCCCGCATCCGTAGAGTAGAAAAGGCCGCACATTGCTTTGCCATTAAATCTATTGGCAACACATTAAAAAGAGTATCCAGCGCTTCCGCAGGGGTGGTGCGTAGAGCGCCCGCCACGCAGACTAGAGCACTTTGTATCTAAGCTCGTCCACCAAACCAAAGCCCATAAGTGTGGCAACCCATATAAGTGGAGAAAGTACCCCCCCCCCCCCTGCGGGGTGCCTCTCCGTATGTGTTTGACCACCGTTGATCCAGCTCGGTCGGCATGATCCTTTCTTCGCGACAGCAACTGCTGAACTAGTTTCACTAGCACCGAATTGGCCCCAAGCCGATTAGTGCATTAGTTATCGCAGAGGGCGTAACGTTGTTAAAAGCTCCCACTATGTCCAGGAAAGCTATGGGTGTGAATTGCTTAAACGCCAAGGATTTCTCGATCTGGGAGACAACTGCATTTAAGGCTGTCTCCGTGGACCTCCCTTACATATTCGCATGCTGGGATGTAGACAACTTTCTCCCTTAACGTGGAGTCCATTAATCTCTCGAGTGCCTTCAGCTGGAAGGATGTGAGACATATCGGTCTGAAGTCTTTAGGGGTCGCGTGATCAGTCCTTCCAGCTTTTGGTGTAAAGGTGGCGCTTGAATCGTTTCAACCCCGTGGAATATGGTTAATAGCACAAATTCATTTGAAGATGTTATACAGCCACAAAGAGCTCAGCTGGATTGTTTGCTGGAGTTGTACCGGGGCCAATCCATCCGGCCCTGATACTTTGAAGGGCTTGAACGACATTATAGCTCATTTAATTTTACGCATAACAATGAACTCACCCTCAAAGGGTTCGTCAGAATGAGTTTCCCTCCAGTTTATTTCTTCATCACTAGCGCCTGGAAAGTGCGTACTCAGGAGCAGGCGTAGAGTGCTCTCTGCCGAATCCTTCCATGTCCCAAGATCCTTGCAGGCATCCAGGGACACTTTTTGGAGCACCTGAGAGCTCATTTCTGAGCCTGGATCCCTCAGACACCGTCTCCATTTCGCTACAAAACTTCCGCCTGGAGGTCTTCTTCGACGACCTTAGCAGTTTCTTATAATCCCTGAGCACAATTTTGTATGCATCCCATTTTTCAGCTTCCCTGGAGGCTTTAGCAACATTGAATGCTTTCCGAAAAGCATTGCTTAGATTGTCTAGGTCCGCGTTCCGCGGTGGTGGTTAGGTTTTACCCCTAGATTTCTTCCTAGGGCAGGCCTTATTAAGAGCCTCCCCGCAAGCCTTCGTTTACAAGTGAACCATATTAGCCGGCTCTGCAGAGTTCTGGGGAATATGAACTCCTTACTATAGGTACGCCAATTGGCGTTTTTTAGGTTTCTGTGCCAGCCAGTTCTGGGCGCCAACCCGCCAAGGTCGAAGCGAACGAAGCACCATCCAGTTTTTTTATCAAGGATTCCCCGCTGCCGGAGATCAGCGTTACGTCCATAAACTCCTGTCTGCTCCTAGAAACAAATGTGGGTACCGAACCCCTATTTCAAATCTTAAATTTATGATAAATGAGAAAATCAAAGAGTGGCTCACCCCTCTCGTTCGTGTCTCCGCTGCCCCACGCTTCGTTGTGCGCATTTGCATCTTCCGCTAGTAATACTGGATCCTTCGCCTCCCGAGCTATCTTGCAGACAAGCTCCGTCGGAGCCGACACCTCATGGGGGAAGTAAAAAGACGTCAGTTAAACATCCGTACCACCGACCGTCAACATCAAAGTTATAGCATCCTCGTCGCTAAACTGGGCAAGAAAAAGAAAATGTATACTAGATCTTACCAAGATGCAAGCTCTCGGTTTCCCGCGTGTGGCATCCTTTACCAACCTGCTGCCTTATGACCGCATATATTGTGCCCTACTACCCAAGACTCCTGGATAAGGGCTATGTCAGCCGCTCCACTGGAAAACTGGAGCAGCAGCGCAGCAGATGCTGCTTTACAGTGGTGGAGGTTTATTTTTAGGACTCGCACTAAGCCCAGCACCGACCACCTCCACCACTGTCGAATCGTCGTCTTCATCAGACTTTGGCTCCTCTCCAGTGTAAGCACTGAGCCTGTCCAGCGTTTGCGAGGAGAGCGAAGACGTGTCCCCGCCCAGCGTGTCATGCGTCGGACTGACCCTGTTAGGTTTTGCGTCCTCTTCCTCCTCGCTCTCCACTTTTTCAGGCTCTATATCCAGCTTCGGATCATAGGCCGCCTTTAAATCATTGGAATACACCTTGACCTTCACGGTGTCAAAACCAAATTTAATAGCGCCACCCGCGCGCTCCAAAAAAGGGAGTGAGCAGGAGTATGGCCTGACTCGTTGCCCTGGTGCTATGCTCAAGCTTAGAGTAGGTACTTAGATTAATTTAAAATAAATATTTAATGGGTACTAATAATGTTAGGAACCGCAGCAAAAGAAAAAACTTTCCGGAGCGCAATCACGACAGCGAAAACGAGAAAAAAGGTACGGAGGGAGCAATTGGCGGTTTCCTTAAAGACATTTTTAAATAAGCCAGAAAATAAAGAAACGGAATGTCAAGAAAATATTGACGAAACCTTAAGAGATGCAGCTTTAAATCAAGAAGCTATGGACGTATCTGAACAAATAGATGTATGTTCTTCAGAAGGAGAGTACAGTGAAACCCGAAAATTCTGAGAAACTTGTAAGCAATTTCCCGTCATCATTTGTAATTTGTAGCAATTTAGATTATGGTGATGATCCCTGCTTGTGGCCTGCCAGTATTTCTAATGATCTTGTAAATATTCTAATTAGTCCATATAGGTGTCAAACTACAACTTTCCTCTAAATGACGACGGAAGAAAATTCACAGACAATTACTTTCATAGAAATCTTGCCAATGGAGAAAAAGTTATACGAGAATGGCTTGTTTATTCCACTTCAAAAGATTCTGTCTATTGTTTTTGTTGTAAAACTATCTACTAGTAGTTTATCTTTATCTGATTGGCAGCATTTATCATTAACCTTGAAAAGACATGAAACAAGCGCTTACCGCAGTGAAAATGTAAAATCGTAGGTAAAATTGAATAATATGTTAAATAAAATTATTTAAACAAATTCTTAAGTTAAACGGTTTTATTGAAAACAATACTTACATTAAGTAGTAATAATACTAAAAGATAGAAAATTATTAGGTAGGTCCTAGGTACTAGTCATCACAATCCTCAACAATCTAGGGCGTTGATCAGACAAATAAAAGCGTTGGGCGCGTGAAATTTCTATTGATAGTCATAAGTAAGACCAACTGACCCTTAATCAGGTTATGCTACGCCTCACATTTTTAGAAATTTCAGGCGCCCAACGCTTTTATTTAATTGTCTGATCGACGCCCTAAATTGATGAGGAGTGTGATGACTAGTAATTATTAGGGCCTACTCATGGAAAAGTTTCTGTACGGACATAGAGTGCTCCAGTGAAACAGCACGGTTGAAAAAAGTCCTAGCAAAGGGAAACATAGTCCAGGGACTAATAAAGAAAGAGAACGGGGAATGGTCACGTGATAGTGAGGAATCCCTTGAGGTGCTTCTCGATACACATTTCCCATCGGGAGACGGTTTAGAAGAACCAGCAGACATCACTCACACTTCGATCACGGAGCTAGTGGTGCCGGGCTTGGTGACCGATACCAAGATCGAGTGGGCAGTGAAGACGTTTTCTAAGTTTAAATCGCCGGGCCCAGATGGTATATTCCCGGCCATGCTACAATTCTCAGGCAGGGCGGTCGTGGAATGGCTTAAAATAATATTCGATGGGTGCATAAGACTGAATCATGTTCCGCACTCTTGGAGAACTGCTCGTGTAGCTTTTCTACCAAAGGCGGGGAAGATCGGTCACGTGTATCCCAAAGACTATAGACCCATTAGCTTAACATCATTTCTGCTCAAAACCTTTGAGAGGCTGATAGATGTGTACATAAAGTCCAACGTGGATGGAAAGCTGCTCTCCACAACACAGCATGCGTACACCAAAGGCAAGTCGGTAGACACCGCATTGCATAGGGTGGTAATAAGCATAGAGAAATCCCTGGAATATAAGGAGTATGCTCTAGGAGTCTTCTTGGACATTGCCGGGGCTTTCAATAATGTTGCAAAATGGGCGATTATGGATGGTCTTAATTACATTAAAGTACATCCTGCCTTAATCAGATGGATCGGCTGCATGTTAAATTGCAGAAAGATTACATCACAATGGGGATTGTACGAGGCCACGAAATCAGTGGACAGGGGCACGCCGCAGGGAGGGGTGCTATCACCTCTGCTGTGGACACTGGTCATCAACCAACTGCTCAGGCAATTCGATGAGGGACCCGTAAAACTTACGGCTTACGCAGATGACGTTGCAATTGTCATAAGTGGAAAATGCCTTCCAACGATTAGTTCTTTGATGGATCGGGCGCTTCGGGATATTCATACCTGGGCATCTAATGTCGGGCTGAAAGTCAATGCGGAGAAGACGGATATGGTCTTGTTTACAAAGAGGTACAAGGTCCCAAATTGGACCAGGCCTAAGTTAGGAGCGGTGACCTTACAGGAGAAATCTTGCACAAAATATCTAGGAATCATCCTAGACAGTAAGCTGTCATGGAAGCTCAACGTGGAGGAGAGGGTCAAGAAGGCCTCAACGGCACTCTATGCATGTAAAAGAATGCTGGGGTGTACGTGGGGCCTATCGCCCTCTCTTTCTCATTGGGTTTTTACAGCGATTGTAAGCCCTATTCTATACTATGGAGTTCTTGTTTGGTGGAAAGCCACACAAAAAACAACATACCTCAAAAAATTAGAGGGGGTATGCAGACTATCGATGCTTTGCATTACGGGAGCCCTGAAAACAACCCCGACGGCTGCACTGTATGCCATTCTGCACATTCCACCTGTAGACCTGGTAGCAAAGAACAAAGCATTAACGACCGCAACCAGGCTCGGTGCTTCGGGGCAGCTTGAGCGCCGACCATATGGCCATAGTAGTATAGCGTCCTCAGTCACAAGACGAACAGACTACATGATTCCCTACCTGCACTTTGAGGGAGATCTTAAGGCCACAATAGAGGTGGACGGTTGGCGCAAGGGTGCGCAAATGGCGGACGAGGCGATACATGTGTACACCGATGGTTCCAAAATAGTGGAAGGAGTAGGGTCTGCGGTATACTGCGCTGATCCGGAATTAAGCAGATCCTACAGGCTGCCGGATTACTGTAGCGTTTTCCAAGCGGAAATATTAGCCGTAACCAAAGCAGTAGAAACCCTGGAAGAGAATAGCTTAAGCTGCAACCGTGTTAACTTTTATATTGACAGTCAAGCAGCAATTAAGGCAATAATCTCGCATAGCACAGCATCTAAATGCGTGTTAGAGTGTAAGCAGTCTCTGGAGAGAATCGGGACAGGGAGAAGCATACATCTATATTGGGTCCCAGGGCATATGGGAATAGATGGGAATGAAAAAGCGGACGAATTAGCTAAAAAGGGCGCATCCCTTGAAGCTTGCTCCGTAGACGTCCCAATTAGATTGGGCGAGATTAAGCGAAGGCGAGAGGTGGACATGATCGACCAAGCAGAAAAGGCGTGGGTTCAAGCGCGGGGCTGTAAAGTGTCGAAGATTATGTGTAGGTCTTACAACCTTAGACTAACACAGTTGCTTCTATCATTAAAAAGAGAGGACTGTAGGCTCATGACGGGTATTCTGACTGGACACTGCCTTCTGGCGTCACATGCCTTTAAATTAGGCTTGGTCAGTGATAGCAGGTGTAGGAAGTGCGGGTTGGAGGAGGAAACGATCGAGCACGTTCTGTGCTCGTGCCCTGCACTTGCCAGGCTAAGACTCCAGCTATTAGGAGTGATACAGCTGTCAGATCTAGAAGCAGCAAGTGGCTTAAGTCCTAGGAAGCTTCTAGTATTTGCCAAGAGGACGGAGTTATTTTATAACATAGGTCCTGGTTTTTGATAGGGTTTTTCAGTTTGGTCGTTAAAACAAACTTCTGGTAACACTACGGACTCAATCAGTCTATGTGAGGTCCTCATGGACCGGCCAGTTCAACCTACCTACCTACCTAATTATTTTCTATCTTTTAGTATTATTACTACTTAATGTAAGTATTGTTTTCAATAAAACCGTTTAATTAAACACATTTTTTTTAATTATTTTATTTTCTGTCTTTTAGTATTATTTTTACTTAATGTATGTATTGCTTTCAATAAAACCTGAAATTTCACTAGCAAAATTTGAGCTTCTGTGCTCCAAAGTATTTTGACGTCACTTCTACCGGGAAATGAATTTTTATAGAAATTTCACTAACAAAATTTGAACTTATGTGCTCCAAAGTATTTTGATGTCATTTCTACCGGACTGTATATAATATTTGTTCAAAGAGCCAAATCGGACAGACAAGTACGAGTTTTTTGAATATCTCAAATTTTGCTAAACCTAGCGTGATTTTTTTTTTACTAAAGCGGTTTCTATTCGTGTATGTATTATGTGTTCCAAATATGAGCCAAATCGGACCACAAATACGATTTTTGTGAATATCTCGATCAATGTGCCACCTAGCGGCGATTTTTTTTCATGGGTCGCTTTCTATTCTTGTATGTATTACGTGTTCCAAAAATTCGCGAAATCGGACCACAAATACGATTTTTGTGAATATTTCGATCCTTGCCCCACCTAGCGGCGATTTTTTCATAGGTCGCTTTCTATTCATGTATGTATTATGTGTTCCAAATATGAGCCAAAATCGGATCACAAATACGATTTTTGTGAATATCTCGATCCATGCGCCACCTAGCGGCGATTTTCAAGCTTGTAGCTTATCGGGAAGTTACTTTAATTTTAATTACAAAATTCGCGCTGGCCGTGCAGCCTGTCAAGTCAACCTAAATAAAACCGTTTAAAAATAAAGCTACTGTAAATAAAATGCAACTGCGACTATTAGAATCACACCCCCCAAGATTTTCCTAATCGGCATTTTGTCGGCAAAACGATGATCAAATGTTTAAGTGATTTTTAAAAAATTTACATTTTTTTGTGATAGATACGAAATATGTTGAAGAACTAAAAATGATTTTTAATTATTTTTACTAGTCTGCAATTTGTCGGCAAAATGATGGTAAACATTACATACTCAGTTGAGAGCTACGGGAAAATAACCATGTAGGAAAATGAACCGAGGGAAACCCTGGAATGTGTTTGTATGACATGGGTATCAAATGAGAGGCATTAAAGAGTATTTTATGAGGGAGTGGGCCATAGTTCTATAGGTGGCCGCCATTTAGGGATATAGGCATAAAGGTGGACCAGGGGTGACCCTAGAATTTGTTTGTACAATATGGGCATCAAACGAATGGTGTTAATGAGTATTTTAAAAGGGAGTGGGCCATAGTTCTATAGGTGGATGCCGTTTCGAGATATCGCCATAAAGGTGGACCAGGGGTGACTCTGGAATGCGTTTGTACGATATGGGTATCAAATGAAAGGTGTTAATGAGTATTTTAAAAGGGAGTACTCCTTAGTTCCATAGGTGGACGCCGTTTCGAGATATTGCCATGAAGGTGGACCAGGGGTGACCCTAGAATTTGTTTGTACAATACGGGCATCAAACGAAAGGTGTTAATGAGTATTTTAAAAGGGAGTGGGCCTAAGTTCTATAGGTGGACGCCGTTTCGAAATATCGCCATAAAGGTGGACCAGGGGTGACTCTAGAATGTGTTTGTACAATATGGGTATCAAAAGAAAGGAATTAATGAGTATTTTAAAAGGAAGTGGGCCTTAGTTCTATAGGTGGACGCCTTTTCGAGGTATCGCAATAAAGGTGGACCAGGGGTGACTCTAGACTTTGTTTGTACGATATGGGTATCAAACGAAAGGTGTTAATGAGTATTTTTAAAAGGGAGTGGGCCTTCGTTCTATAGGTGGACGCCTTTTCGAAATATCGCCATAAAGGTGGACCAGGGGTGACTCTAGAATGAGTTTGTACGATATGGGTATCAAATTAAAGGTATTAATGAAAGTTTTAAAAGGGAGTGGTGGTAGTTGTATATGTGAAGGCGTTTTCCAGATATCGACCAAAATGTGGACCAGGGTGACCCAGAACATCATCTGTTGGATACCGCTGATTTATTTATATATGTAATACCTGCCAGGCTTTCAAGGGTTTTTATTTCGCACTGCAGAACTTTTTCATATTCTTCTACTTAATATGGTAGGTGTCACAACCATTTTAAAAAGTTTTTTCTAAAGTTATATTTCGCGTCAATAAAACAATCCAATTACCATGTTTCATCCCTTTTTTCGTATTTGGTATAGAATTATGGCATTTTTTTCTTTTTTCGTAATTTTCGATATCGAAAAAGTGGGCGTGGTCATAGTCGGATTTCGTTTATTTTTCATACCAAGTTAAAGTGAGTTCAAGTAAGCACGTAAACTAAGATCATTAAAGATATGTCGATTTTTGCTCAAGTTATCGTGTTAACGGCCATGCGGAAGGACAGACGGACGACTGTGTATAAAAACTGGGCGTGGCATCAACCGATTTCGCCCATTTTCACAGAAAACAGTTAGCGTCATAAAATCTATGCCCCTACCAAATTTCAAAAGGATTGGTTAATTTTTGTTCGACTTATGGCGTTAAAAGTATGCTAGACAAATTAAATGAAAAAGGGGCGGAGACACGCCCATTTTGAAATTTTCTTCTATTTTTGTATTTTGTTGCACCATATCATTACTGGAGTTGAATGTTGACATAATTTACTTATATACTGTAACGATATTAAATTTTTTGTTAAAATTTTACTTTAAAAAAATTTTTTTTTAAAGTGCGCGTGGTCGTTCTCCGATTTTGCTAATTTTTATTAAGCGTACATATAGTAATAGGTGTAACGTTTCTGCCAAATTTCATCATGATATCTTCAACGACTGCCAAATTACAGCTTGCAAAATTTTAAATTACCTTCTTTTAAAAGTGGGCGGTGCCACGCCCATTGTCCAAAATTTTACTAATTTTCTATCCTGCGTCATAAGTTCAACTCATCTACCAAGTTTCGTCGCTTTATCTGTCTTTTTTAATGAATTATCGCACTTTTTCGGTTTATCGAAATTTTCGATATCGAAAAAGTGGGCGTGGTTATAGTCCGATATCGTTCGTTTTAAATAGCGATCTGAGATGTGAGCTCAGGAACATACATACCAAATTTCATCAAGATACCTCAAAATTTACTCAAGTTATCGTGTTAACGGACGGACGGACGGACGGACATGGCTCAATCAAATTTTTTTTCGATCCTGATTATTTTGATATATGGAAGTCTATATCTATCTCGATTCCTTTATATATGTACAACCAACCGTTATCCAATCAAACTTAATATACTCTGTGAGCTCTGCTCAACTGAGTATAAAATTTCCAGTGATTCTGAAAAGACTGAAAACTTTGCGTGCTACAAAACGTGATATGTTACCAGATCAGTTAACACTAACACCTGAACCATCATCGACTTCACTATTCCCATCGAAAGAAACAGACACTTGGTTTCAATTCTGCGGCAAGATTGCTGTATTTCTGACAAATTTTGAACGAATGAGTGAGGTCTTGAGTAGAATGAAAATCGAAGCTGTGCTAAATTTGACAGCATTTTTCAGCGATGTAACCGAGTGTTTAAAGAATATTAACGAAAAGATTGAAAAATTGTTAGAAATTGCAAAAGAAGAGGAAAACAATATTGGGCGTAATAAATCTTTTCTGCATGTTGGTAGTGAAGATATAGTAGACCATGACCCTTGAAAAAGATTGAAAATATCGACTACCAATGAACGCAAATATTTAAGTGCTCTTGGACCATACCAGCCAAATCTTGACGTTTATCCAATCAATGCCGAAATTTCGTTGAATAAGCAATGTCGATTCAACCCTGCATGGTATTCAGAATACTCATTATTAGAGTACAGTCCATATAAAGACGCTGCATTTTTCTTTGTTAGCATTTTATTTTTGGAAGGCATTGGGAGATCGCAAGCTAGTCCAAAATGGGTATCGGTAGGTGTTCGTCAGTGGCATAAAATGAAGAGCCAAAATAAGAAAAGAAAATTGGCTAAACATTTCACTTCAGAATCTCATCGAGCCGCTTTAAGTGATTTCTGCAATTTCATCAATGAAGGAGCCAATATTAAAATCTTAATGGAAAAATCCATCAGAGAACACGCGATTCAAGAAGCACAAGAAAAAGTATACGATTTGAAAGTTCTGCAAACCCTAGTTGATGTTTCTAGAACCTTGGGAAGGCAGGGCTTTTCTTTTCGTGGTCACGATGACAGTTTGGAAAAAGGCGATGGCAATTTCCTACAAATTGTCAACCTAATTTCACGCCGTTGCCCTTTATTGAAGAAATTGTTAGATGAAATTTCAAGAAGACTACGTCACGTGTCATATCTTGGTCTAGCCACACAAAATTAATTCATTGCTCTCTTAGGAACTGAAACTCATGAAGCCATTGTAAATGAAGTCAACCAAGCAGGTATTTTTTCGGTCATGGCTGATACTACTCCGGACCAGTCTCATCAAGGCCAAATTGCTATTGAGGGCGAACTTGTTCCGGTTGAGCGGTTATTGAAAATGCACGTCGTCCTGACAAAAAAGACGGGAGAAGACTTGTCCAATAAAACTGTGTCGGCTCTTCAATCACTTAAAATTTATATTAAAAACATCGTTTTCCAATCGTACCACTATGCCAAAAATATATCGGGCAAATATATTGGCACGCAAAAGAAATTATCGGAAAAGTGTGAAAAAGAATTCCCTTATATTCCATGTTAGCCTCATCGGACAAACACATTTGTGGAAACAGCGTGCAATGCCAGTAGGTTAATTACAGAATTTTTCAATGGTTTGGAAGCATTGTACGTTTTTTTGTGGTAGCACGAAACGTTTCAAATATTTGAGAGAAGAATTGGAAAAGATTGAAAACTCATTGCAGTTGAAAAATTTGTCTAAAACGCGATGGACTTCTAGAGCTGAAACGGTAAAAGCCGTATGGGTTTCTTTTGAAGATATTGTATATGTTTTAACAGATATAAAAAAGGATTCGGAATTTTTCGATAATAAAGCACGCACATCCGCTACAGCTCTGCTGAAAAAAATTTTAGATTTCTATTTCATTAGCTCCTTATTTTTTTGTAAAAATGTAATGTTCAAAGTCAAACATTTAACTGAGAGCTTGGAAGCTGAAGATTTTAATGTTATTGATGCTCTGCTGTTAATTGTAAGTACATCAGCGTCATTCCAGGAAATTAATGATGAGATTAAGATCAATGCTCTGATCAATACCTCTGTTTGCTATGCTAAACAATTGGAAATCAGTCCAGAAGGTGATTTTTGAAACATGACAGAACGCGCCGTCTACCCAAAAAGTATGACGAGAGACCAGAAAAAGCAATGATTTCGATTTCTTGACATTTTACCGAAAAGAATTCTGAACTGTCCTTCAAATTTTCGACACTGGTATTCAAAATAATATAAAGGACGCTTTTTCGCCATTTTTGCACGTTCAAAAGATTTTTAAAATTCCAGTTGATAGACGTAACGTCATATTTGAATCGGTTGAATCTATTTTGCAATTGGATCCAATTTTGTTTAAAGGAGATCCAGAATGTCAGCATGCTGAACTACAAATTCTTCTAGATTCATGTCAAGAATGTGAGAACTTTAAATATATATGAACTCTTTGATGCTGCTATATTCTTCGAAGAATAAAGTGGACGAAATAAATCTACGCGAGGTTGTCAAAAAATGGTCATTATTGAAACACCAGATCTGACGTAAACAGAGCATTGGAAAGTTTAATGACTAGGAGTACTTTGAGAAGTTATAAATTCTCAACAGCGGTCGGCAATTATTTGATTTTCAAACTAATGTACTTATTTTGCTGTTATCTTGATATCTTATGTAACATAATTTTCCTAATATACAAATTTTCAAATTTGCTTTGTACCATAAATTGTCCAATGTTATCTTAGGTTAATGAATTCTCATATAAATTTTATGCAGTCGGAAAATTTTTCTAGTGAGTCGGCATTTTTATAGGAGTACTTAATGTTAAAACAGATTTTCCACCAGTAAATACCATTCGCCCAAGGAAAAAACCTACTCAATTTCAATATGAGCAGAACGATGAAGTAATCACGGACCCCAAAATTAAATATAAGGTAAAGTTTTTTTTAGAATCTTAGATCAAGCAATAACTTCTGTAAAGGAAAGATTCGAGGAGTTACAAACGTTTACTGACGTATTTGGCTTTTTTAATGATAATTTATTTAATTACTCCAATGATGAGCTAATGAAACACTGTAAAGATTTAAATCTCAAGCTAAATGATGATCCAAGTGGTGATTCAGACATTGACGGTGTTGATCTTTTTAAGGAAATTGTTGCAATAAAGATACCTTTTTCAGAAAATCAGTCTAATAATCCACAAACCATACTGCAATATCTTTTTTCGAATAACCTAATTTCAACATTTCCGAACATAGCAATAACGCTAAGAATATTACTCACCCTACCAGTTTCAGTTGCATCTGGTGAAAGATCCTTTTCAAAATTAAAAAGTAAGGAAGTCTAGGTTCGGGTATAACCGAACATTACATACTCAGCTGAGAGCTATGGAGACAAAATAAGGGAAAATCACCATGTAGGAAAATGAACCTAGAGTAACCCTGGAATGTGTTTGTATGACACAGGTATCAAATGGAAGGTATAAAAGAGTATTTTAAAAGGGAGTGGGCCATAGTTATATAGGTGTACGGCATTTCGGGATGTCGCCATAAAGGTGGATCAGGGGTTACTCTAGAATTTGTTTGTACGATATGGGTATCAAAGGAAAGGTTTAATGGATGTTTTAAAAGGGAGTGGGCCTTAGTTCTATAGCTGGACATCTTTTTGAGATATCGCCATAAAGGTGGACCACGGGTGACTCTAGAATTTGTTTGTACGATATGGGTATCAAAGGAAAGGTGTTAATGAGTATTTTAAAAGGTTATGTGGGCCTTTTTTCTATAGGGGGACGCCTTTTCGAGATATCGCCATAAAGGTGGAACAGAGGTGACTCTAGAATTTGTTTGTGCGATATGGGTATCAAATGAGAGGGGTTAGTGAGTATTTTAAAAGGGAGTTGGCCTTAATTCTATAGGTGGACGCCATTTCGAGATATCGCCATAAAGGTGGACCAGGGGTAACTCTAGAATTTGTTTGTACGATATGGGTATCAAATTAAAAGTGTTAATGAGTATTTTAACAGGTCGTGGGCCTTAGTTCTATAGGTGGATGCCTTTTCGAGATATCGCCATAAAGGTGGACCAGGGGTGACTCCAGAATTTGTTTGTAATATATGGGTATCAAAGGAAAGGTGCTAATGAGTATTTTAAAAGGGTGTGGGCCTTAGTTCTATAGGTGGATGCCTTTCTGAGATATCGCCATAAACGTGGACCTGGGGTGACTCTAAAATTTGTGTGTGAGATATGGGTATCAAAGGAAAGGTGTTAATGAGTATTTTAAAAGGGTGTGGGCCTTAGTTCTATAGGTGGAAGCCTTTTCGAGATATCGCCATAGAGGTGGACCATAGGTGACCCTAGAATTTGTTTGTGCGATATGGGCATCAAATGAAAGGTGTTAATGAGTATTTTAAAAGGGAGTGGGCCCTAGGTCTATAGGTGGATGCCTTTCTGAGATATCGCCATAAACGTGGACCTGGGGTGACTCTAAAATTTGTGTGTGAGATATGGGTATCAAAGGAAAGGTGTTAATGAGTATTTTAAAAGGGTGTGGGCCTTAGTTCTATAGGTGGAAGCCTTTTCGAGATATCGCCATAAAAGTGGACCAGGGGTGACTCTAGACTTTGTCTGTACGATATGGGTATCAAATGAAAGGTGTTAATGACTATTTTAAAAGGAAGGGCCCTAAGTTGTATATGTGAAGGCGTTTTCGAGATATTCAACAAAATGTGGACCAGGGTGACCCAGAATATCGTCTTTCGGGTACCGCTAACTATTTATATATGTAATATCACGAAGAGTATTCCTGCCAAGATTCCAAGGGCCTATGATTTCGCCCTGCAGAACTTTTTCATTTTCTTCTACTTAACATGGTAGGTGTCACACCCATTTTGCAAAGTTTTTTTCTAAAGTTATATATTGCGTCAATAAACCAATCCAATTACCATGTTTCACCCCTCTTTTCGTATTTGGTATAGAGCTATGATATTTGTTTCATTTTTGTAACTTTCGATATAGAAAAAGTGGGCGTGGTCATAGTAGGATTTCGGCCATTGTTTACACAAATACAAAGTGAGTTCAGATAAGTACGTGAACTGAGTTTAGTAAAGATATATCAATTTTTGCTCAAGGTATCGTGTTAAGGCCGAGCGGAAGGACAGACGGTCGAATGTGTATAAAAACTGGGCCTAGCTTCAACCGATTTCGCCCTTTTTCACAGGGAGCAGTTATCATCCTAGAATCTAAGACCCTACCAAAGTTCACAAGGATTGGTAAATTTTTGTTCGACTTAAGGCATTAAAAGTATCCTAGACAAATTAAATGAAAAAGGGCGGCGCCACGCCCATTTTGAAATTTTGTTTTATTTTTGTATTTTATTGCACCATATCATTACTGTAGTTGAATGTTGACATAATTTACTTATATACTGTAAAGATATTACATTTTTGTTAAATTGGACTTTAAAAAACATTTTTTTAAGTCGTTCTCCGATTTTGCTAATTTTTTTTAAGCATACATATAGTAATAGGAGTAACGTTCCTGCCAAATTTCATCATGCCAAATTACAGTCATTGTCCAAAATTTTACTAATTTTCTATTCTGCGTCATAAGTTCAACTCACCTACCAAGTTTCATCGCTTTATCCGTCTTTGGTAATGAATTATCGCACTTTTTCGGTTTTTCGAGATTTTCGATATCGAAAAAGTGGGCGTGGTTATAGTCCGATATCGTTCATTTTAAGTACAGTATTCCTGCCAAGATTCCAAGGGCCTTTGATTTCGCCCTGCAGAACTTTTTCATTTTCTTTTACTTAATATGGTCGGTGTCACAACCGTTTTGCAAAGTTTTTTTCTAAAGTTATATTTGCGTCAATAAACCAATCCAATTACTATGTTTCATCCCTTTTTTCGTATTTGGTATAGAGTTATGACATGACTTTACTTATATACTGTAAAGATATTACATTTTTTGTTAAAATTATTAAAAAATTTTTTTTTTTTAATTTGTTCTCCGATTTTACTAATTTTTATTAAGCATACATATAGTAATAGGAGTAACGTTCCTGCCAAATTTCATCATGATATCTTCAAAAACTGCCAAATTACAGCTTGCAAAACTTTTAAATTAGCTTCTTTTAAAAGTGGGCGGTGCTACACCCATTGTCCAAAATTTTACTAATTTTCTATTCTGCGTCATAAGTTCAACTCACCTACCAAGTTTCATCGCCTTATCCGTCTTTAGTAATAAATTATCGCACTTTTTCGGTTTTTCGAAATTTTCGATATCGAAAAAGTGGGCGTGGTTATAGTCCGATATCGTTCATTTTAAATAGCGATCTGAGATGAGTGCCCAGGAACCCATGTACCAAATTTCATCAAGATACCTCAAAATTTACTCAAGTTATCGTGTTAAAGGGCAGACGGACGGACGGACATGGCTCAACCAAAATTTTTTTCGATACTGATGGTTTTGATATATGGAAGTCTATATCTATCTCAATTCCTTTATACCTGTATAATCAACCGTTATCCAATCAAAGTTAATATACTCTGTGAGCTCTGCTCAACTGAGTATAAAATTTATAGAAAATTATTTAAGATCAACAATGCTCCAACAGAGACTTTTCCTTTTCAAAATTAAAAATTATAAAAAATTATTTAAGATGAACAGTGCTCCAACACAGACTTAATAATTTAGCCATAGTTTTAATTGAACACGAAATTTTAGACAGCTTGGATACAAGAAAGTTTATAGAAGATTTTGCAAATATAAAGGCAAGAAGACTTAAGTTTTTGTAATATGTATACAAATGTATGTATACAAATATTATTAAAGACCGTTTTCACCATCCCCGGTTAGCGCTGACTGACAGATTATTTACCACAAATCGTCCGGCTATCTGTCAAATAAACTGCAAGTTAGCGTTAACCGGAAATAGTGAAAACGGCCCTGAGACCCCAATCAAAATAAATGTTTTATACCTACATATTATTAAGATTTCTTTTCTTTTATATTCTATGATGAGCAAAATTAAAAAAAAAATATTTTTTAAAGCAAAACTCAGTATAATATTGTCCCTTGAAAGACTAACACGTTTCAGTTTATCTCATAGAAAACTAGCACAGAAAATCTGAAACGTGCTAGTCTTCCATGGGAGCGACGATATGTAATCAAACGGTGCCTTTATCGGTATTTACACGCAGTTATTGCAGTTGTATTAATATGGCAAATAACGTTTTTTATTATTTAAAAAATGTTAAGCAATTAACACTTATTAGAGACAAAATATTTTTTTTCATTTTGATATTTTACAAAAAGATATATAAAAAATTCTTTGATAAAATTAAAATAAACAAGTTGTTTTTAACTAGTTCATATCCTACATATTTCCCCCTCAAGAGACTTTGTTTAACGATGAAGTCCCGATATAAAGCGTACATGCCGTGGAATACGGCTTCTTACATGAGGGTGTATCGGAACACAAATCGTTCGAGGAACTTCGGAAATATCAATATTAAAGACGAATGCTGGCTTGAATCGATCAGTTGATATTGATTTGGTACAATTATTAATATTGACTTCTAAGAGAATCTGAAACACACATTAATATAGAGACAAACACACAAATTAATATAGACAACCTGCCATAGCTGCGCAGATAGATCCATTTCGAAAGGATGATGTCATCTAGATAGGCGAATGCGTAAGGTTCCACTTCTGGTCCTATAACCTGATCGAGTGCTCTCTGGAAAGTTGCTGGGGCTGAGTGTAGACCGAACGGCATTACTTTCCACTGATATAGTCCACGTCCAGGTACAGTGAATGCGGTGTACTGTTTGCTGTTTTCTTCCATGGGGATTTGCCAATATCAATTTTTTAATCGAGGCTGCTGATAAACCGAGCATTTCTCAACCTGTCCAGGATATGTTGGATACGGGGTAACGGGTATGCGTCTGGTACTGACTTTGCGTTTAGTCGGCAGTAATCCACGCATAGTCTCCACTTATCATTTTTATTTATTGCTAAAACTATTGGTGCGCTGTGCGGACTTCTAGATGGTTCGATACAACCTTTCTCGATAAGCTCATCGATTTCCTTATTAATAATTTCCTGCATCTTGGGGTTCTTCGGGTAATACCTTTGTTTTATGGCACGGTCGTCTCTCATCACTATCTAGTGCGTGGCCACGTTGGATACACCTGACATTTCCTCGAACATCTGTAATTCTTTGTTGAGAAATCTACTCACCGACTCGTCTGTGTTCGTAACTTTTAGGCTGTTATCTTTGTGACTACTTCCATTTCTACTTTCGACCATTGTTGTACAAGCGACTGCTTTCTCCTCTTGATTGTCTGTGTTCAAGATTAGCGTTTGTTCTCCGCATCTCATCTCCATGTTCACCTTCGCCAGGTAATCCGTTCCAAGCACCACTTCGTCGACTAGTCCTGGTAGGATTAGCATTTCATTTCGCAGCACTTGGTTAGCCATTCTCACTTCTACATCTACCGCTTCTATGATCGTTTTAGGTTTGCCATCTCCCAGCATCACTCGCGTTTTTATCGTCTTGAATATACCTGTCTTCAGCCTTCTTGCCATTGTTCCACCCACAAAGCTTCTCGTCGTCCCTGTATCGATTGCGGCCACCACCTGCTCGCGATTCAATGTGATGTTTGCCAAGATCTGGCCCTTTGTCTGTCTCAACGTGTTTAGTTTTCCCGAGGTTTCATTTGGGGAGACCCCACTCCTCGGTTCCAACGAGGTCTCTGGCCGTTTCCCTGCGTTCGTCTACAACAGTTTCGTGTGAGTGTGCCTACCTTTCCGCATGCCCAGCAGAATTCGATGCGAGCACTACGGCAACCGTATGCGACATGGCCGCCTCCTCCGCATCGTCTGCACGCCGTACTTATATCGATGTATCTTGGTGCCGGTTCTGACTTCTGCGATGGTTGTTCCTCTGTCTGCTGTTCTCGCTCCTCTGCCTGTATATATCGGTAACGTTCTTCTGGGCGCCTTGGTACAAATGGTCTTGCCGTTGGTCGCATCGGATCTCTGTCAGGGGTAATATTTTCGTAATCATCTACCAAATTTACCAATTCTTCCAGGCTGCTGACCGCGCCTCTTTTAACATACAGCTGGATTTCTCTGCGGGAGTTCCTGTATATGCGGCTTAGCTTTTGGGGTTCGGTGTAGGCGGCATGTCGCATCACCCCTTGTAGTGCTAGCACATAATCTTTGAACTTCTCTCCCGGTCTTTGCATGCATGCCCGTATCTCGTCGTCCAACTGCTCAAAATATCTGGAGCTGAGGAAAAATTTTAGGAAATCCTTCTTGAACAGTCCCATTCTTTCCAGCTCCGGTTGTTATTTCGGTACCAAACCAACGCTTTGTCTTTGAGTAGCTCCGGCAATGCTCTTGGTATCGAGTTGACGTTTATTACGTATCCTTCTGGCAGTTCTTCAACGCGTTCTATGAACCCTAGAGGATCCTTTCCCCGTCGTATTTTAAACCCCTTTTCTTACCCGGTCCATAGTGGTTGCGTATGTGCCTGGTTGTTGCATCGCATATAGTGGTGGTTGTGGGACCTCGTGTTGGATGGGTGCGCCGGTTGTATTATCGTCATCCGTTCTCGTAGCGCTTGGAGATGTCGACCAACTACTTGCCTGTGGTATGTTTAGAGTAGGTGTCGTCCTTGCATGTTGTAGAGCTAGGTCTGTAAGCCGATCCCGCCATTTCTCGTTGTCCTTTTCTGCCTGTACGAACGCCGCCAGTCGCTTCCTTAGTTCGTCTACCGTTCTTGTATAATCCAGCCCGACCTCCGAGTAATAACTTACCAGCTCCTCTCGGGTGAGATAATATATCCATGATGCCTTTACCATTTTCTTATTTGTGTCTCCTTTCCTTGTTAGTTTCTCTGCTTAGCCTTTTTTGTTTTGCTTTCCGTATATCCTTGTTTCCTTTTGAATATCCTTTATGTAAAGCCTTGACGATTCCCTTGGTCTTTCTTAAGCCTGCTCGGGCGCCATATGTGACGGACTTATTTCTGCTGAGGTATGCCCAGTCCGTCCAGGGTTCCTATAGTTGGTGGGAGAACCTATTCCGCTTGGAATAAATAAACAAAGGAGTTCCGAAAAACGTTATAAGATTTATTCAAAAAAAATCAATGTCCTTAATAGCTATTCCTATTCTCTGTCCCTGTCTAGATAAGGGTAGCTGAGGTAGAACCCCTCTGCTAAGCTCTCCGTCAGTTTGAGTAGAAACCTCCTACTGAATATAAAACTAATCAGGAAATGAAGTAGAAACCTTCAGGTCGTGTTCTGGTCAGTGGTGGAAGCCCACTGACTCATATGTCTATCTCCTAGCTTCTGATCTTACAAGATAATTTGTCGCCATTATATACGATTTCGTACGCCGGAAGGTTATTTCCTAAAAACAATTCATCGGTAATAATTCCTCCGTTATAAAATTATGTAGGACTGCGCGCAGGCAGTCAGTAATTTTACAATAACAATTATAAAAGGTGGAAATGCAAAAATCGAATACTAATTTAACGCTACTTTCGCTGCATTCTATTAGTACATACATAAGCTTACATGCTAACATACGTTTTCCCTCCTTCCATTATCATGCCTATGGTTTGTACACATGTATATATATATATGCATACTTTCGATCATGTAGGATAATCCGCTATCCCGGCATTTAGTAGCCCAATTTTCGGGAGCCCTAATATACATAGCGAACAATGTACCTAATCTCGTACATACATTTGTTGTACTACCGTGTTTTCCAATCTTCGCTTTACCTATTGAATTCAATCATTTGTGTTTATGCGTATGTTCGCTGTCGCTTGTTTCTGGTGGTGCGTTGGCCTCGCTTGATGCTTTTGACTTCTGCTTACGGCGTGCGTTGGTGTGTGGTATGCTCGTGTGTAAGTATGTATAGAAAAGTTCCAATTAGTAGCGGCGCTTATTTTGGCGACTTTTGCTGCTGATCTTCGTTTATCCAAATTATTATGTATGTTGTATTTGTAGCTGAGTGCATTGGATGCGCAAAGGATTGGTTGACCGGCGCAATTTTATGTTTTTGTGCGTTTCCACTTCCCTTCCAAATGTTTTAGTGTAGGTTAGGGTGACCTATATTTGAAATTTATGTGGGCGAAAAATGTAAATATTTTTTTTGCGTGCAAAAGTGCGCAAGTTTGGTTTGTCCTTCAATTTAGTAAATAATAATTCAATATACAACCGCATGTATGTATTTTGACGTGTGATTCATAAAGATATAATTCATGTCATAATAATGTAGAAGTGTTACATTCAGAGTTAAATTCAATCATTGTATAACATGTATGTTAAAAATGAAAAATAGGTATATGTTGTGAGGGTACGAAACCCTCGGTTTTGGGGTCCTCACAGTGGTAATAAAGTAAAATTGTTATTCTTGTAAATTTTCTTTACCTTATATTTTATTAATATCTACTGTCTAGCTTATGGCTAGCTTCTTCTCTAACTAATACTAGATCACCTATTTTTGTTTCGTTACTGGTGCTACTTTTATCATAGTTAACTGTCGGTGGATTTTTCGCAAATATAAGCTCGTAAGGGCAATACCCGTGTACGGTCGATGGGGTCGTGTTGTAGCAGTACGCGAAATACTTGAGGTATTCATCCTAATCATCTTTGTCACTGGATATGTAGGAACGTACATATTCGTTGAACGTTCTATGACTGCGTTCTACGGTGCCCAAAGTTTGATGGTATGGTGTTGAGGTTTTATGCTCAATTTTTAACAGCTTGCATAGTTCTTCGAATAAGCAATTTTTGTATTCGGTTCCCATGTCTGTTAGGATTGTTTTCATGCAACCATAAATCAGAATGAAGTGTTAGAATACAGCTTTAGCAACTGTTATCACGTGTTTGCTCGGAACTGGAATTGCTACTAAATATTTGTTGAGATAGCATATGATGGTCACTGCGTATTCGTTTCCATTTATCGATTTCGGTAATGAGCCGACCGTATCGATCTGGACTATATGAAAAGCCTTCGCAGGTGTCTCCGTTATTGTCATTGGTTCCTTTATATGCTTATTTATTTTATTTTTCTTGCAGTGGATGCAGTTATTTACGTATTTCTTTATGTCACCTCGCATAGTTTTCCAGCTATAGCTTTGTTTGATTTTATTTATCATACGATTTATTCCTGGGTGGCCACCACTAATAGGATCGTCATGATATTTCTGCAGTATTTCTTAAATTTTCCCTGGATTAGTCACGTACATAACCTCTATATTAAAAGAAAAAAACGTTTCAAAAATGTTTTTGGTTTTTTTTCAAAACGGCATCATAGCATTATTTTTCCGATTAAAAAAAAAAGCTTTTATTTGACACTCGACTAAATTTTTTGTGCAAAAAAATGACGCAATTAACCAAAATATTCCAGGTCATTTATCTATATATATAAAAATGAATTGCTGTTCGTTAGTCTCGCTAAAACTCGAGAACGGCTGAACGGATTTATCTTATCTTGGTCTTGAATTATTCGTGGAGGTCTAGGGAAGATTTAAAGGGAGAGAAAAATTTTAATACTTGCCGGGAAAATACTCAAAACAGCATATTTCCTCGAGATATAGGCCAAAACGTGGTCCCGTGTACCCCTAGAGTATGTTTATAGAATATGGATATCATATGTAAGCTGTTGATGAGTGCTTTAGTAGAGGGTAATTTTCATACCCCTGGGTGACTAGGGTCTCGAGATATAGGCCAAAACGTGGACCCGGGTACCCCTAGGGTGTGTTTATAAAATATGGATATCAAATAAAAGCTGTTGATGAGTGCTTTAGTAGAGGGTAATTTTCATACCCCTGGGTGACTAGGGTCTCGAGATATAGGCCAAAAGGTGGACCCGGTACCCCAATAGGGTGTGTTTATAGAATATGGATATCAAATAAAAGCTGTTGGTGAGTGCTTTAGTAGAGGGTAATTTTCATACCCCTGGGTGACTAGGGTCCCGAGATATAGGCCAAAACGTGGACCCGGGTACCCCTAGAATATGCATATCAAATGAAAGCTCTTGATGAGTGCTTTAGTAGAGGGTAATTTTCATACCCCTGGGTGACTCGGGTCTCGAGATATAGGCCAAAACGTGGACCTGTGTACCCCTAGAATGTGTGTATAGAATATGGCTATCGGATGAAAGCTGTTGACGAGTGCTTTAGTAGAGGGTAATTTTCATACCCCTGGGTGACTAGGGTCTCGAGCTATAGGCCAAAAAGTGGACCCGGGTACCCCTAGAATCTGTTTATAGAATATTGATATCAGATTAAAGCTGTTGATGAGTGCTTTAGTAGAGGGTAATTCTCATACCCCTGGGTAACTAGGGTCTCGACATATAGGCCAAAACGTGGACCCCGGTACCCCTAGAATGTGTTTATAGAATGTGGATATCAAATGAAAGCTGCTGATGAGTGCTTTATTAGAGGGTAATTTTCATATCCCTGGGTGACTAGGGTCTCGAGATATAGGCCAAAAAGTGGACTCGGGTACCCCTAGAATCTGTTTATAGAATATTGATATCAGATTAAAGCTGTTGATGAGTGCTTTAGTAGAGGGTAATTTTCATACCCTTGGGTGACTAGGGTCTCGAGCTATATGCCAAAAAGTGGACCCGGGTACACCTAGAATATGTTTATAGAATATTGATATCGAATGAAAGCTGTTGATGAGAGCTTTAGTAGAGGGTAATTTTCATACCCCTGGGTGACTAGGGTCTCGAGATATAGGCGAAAACGAGGACCCGGGTACCCCTAAAATGTGTTTATAAAATGTGGATATCAAATGTAAGCTGTTGATGAGTACTTTATTAGAGGGTAATTTTCATACCTCTGGGTGACTATGGTCTCGGGATTTAGGCCAAAATGTGGTCAGACGGAAAAAGCTTATTAAAATGTATGCAGATTGGCCAAATTTAGGGCAGGAACACCGTCTGCCGGGTCTTCTAGTTTTTTATATAATATACCGAAATCTATCTATTTTCCCAACATAATTTTCAATTTATCCGATTAATGTTAATTTTTTATACTATTTAGTGTTAATAACGATGCTTTAACCCCTTGAGTATAATCAGTTGAGTAGAGCTCATAGAGTATATTAAGTTTGATTGGATAACGGTTGGTTGTACATATATAAAGGAATCGAGATAGATATAGACTTCCATATATCAAAATAATCAGGATCGAAAAAAAAAATTTGATTGAGCCATGTCCGTCCGTCCGTCCGTCCGCTCGTTAACACGATAACTTGAGTAAATTTCGAGGTATCTTGATGAAATTTGGTATGTAGATTCCTGAGCACTCATCTCATATCGCTATTTAAAATGAACGATATCGGACTATAACCACGCCCACTTTTTCGATATCGAAAATTTCGAAAAACCGAAAAAGTGCGATAATTCATTACAAAAGACAGATAAAGCGACGAAACTTGGTAGATGAGTTGAACATATGACGCAGAATAGAAAACTAGTAAAATTTTGGACAATGGGCGTGGCACCGCCCACTTTTAAAAGAAGGTAATTTATAAGTTTTTCAAGCTGTAATTTGGCAGTCGTCGAAGATATCATGATGAACTTTGGCAGAACGTTACTGCTATTACTATATGTACGCTTTATAAAAATTAGCAAAATCGGAGAAGGACCACGCCTACTTTAAAAAAAAAATTTGTTTAAAGTAAAATTTTAACAAAAAATTTAATATCTTTACAGTATATAAGTAAATTATGTCAACATTCAACTCCAGTAATGATATGGTGCAAAAAAATACAAAAATAAAAGAAAATTTCAAAATGGGCGTGGCTCCGCCCTTTTTCATTTAATTTGTCCAGGATACTTTTAACGCCATAATTCGAACAAAAATTAACCAATCCTTTTGAAATTTGGTAGGGGCATAGATTTTATGACGTTAACTGTTTTCTGTGAAAATGGCGAAATCCGTTGATGCCACGCCCAATTTTTATACACAGTCGTCCGTCTGTCCTTCCGCATGGCCGTTAACACGATAACTTGAGCAAAAATCGGCATATCTTTAATGAACTTAGTTCACGTGCTTACTTGAACCCACTTTATCTTGTTATGAAAAATGATCGAAATCCGACTATGACCACGCCCACTTTTTCGATATCGAAAATTACGAAAAATGAAAAAAATTCCATAATTCTATACCAAATACGAAAAAAGGGATGAAACATGGTAAGGTAATTGGATTGTTTTATTGACGCGAAATATAACTTTAGAAAAAACTTTATAAAATTGTTGTGACACCT
>NC_090324.1:20229541-20297012 GCF_040869045.1 Eurosta solidaginis
GACCCCCAAATGACCCCGATGGAGTCCCAAAAAAGATCCCGAAATGACCCACGAATGACCCCGGGAGGACCCCGAGAGAGTCCCCAAAATCATCCCGGAATGACCCCGAAATTTCCCCGAGGGAGTCCCCAAATCATCCCGGAATGACCCAGAGGGAGTCCCAAAAAGGTAACGGAATGACCCCGGGAGGACCCTGATGTACTACCCTAAACCATCCCAAAATGACATCCAAAATATCCGAGGGAGTCGCAAAACCCATCTCGAAATGACCCCAAAACCCTAGGAGGATTGCGAGGGAGCCCTGGAATGGACCCTAATAGACCCCAGGAGGATCCCCAGGGTGTCCTAGAAATTAGCCCCAAACGGCCCCCAAAAAACCCCGCGAATACTCCCAAAAATCATCTTAATATTACGCTAAGAAGCTTCAGAACTACACGCGAACTGGTTACGCATATGGGTATATTTTCAGGGCATCTCGATGCTTTATTTTTTTTTATTTTTGAATAACTGAATAAAAACTAAAATTTTATTGTTATTCCATATTTTGTAAATAATGAATAATAACTCAACTCTTTATTCAAAATTTGCAAATTAAGAATGGGCGGTTATAATCAATTGGAATATTTTGAATAACGAGGAAATGTTATTCATTATTCAAGAAATGTTTGAATGAAAAATACCATGTTATTCATCACTCAAGTTTTCTTGAATATTGAATAAAAATTTATTTTTTATTTTTTCGTCAATGGTTATTCAAATTTGTTGATAACGCCCATCCCTGATATGGGCCTACGTATTCACATTTGTAAAAGTTGCCGTAAAGTGTAGGTGATATTTAAACTTGGTTGAGTCACTCCAAGGGACTAGTTTTGGATAGGGCCGCCACCTTTAGGAAATATCAAACCGGGAGACTTGGGTGTTGAAGGATGAAGTGTGAAAATAAAAATTAAAATTTACGACGCTATTGTATAGTTTCGCAAATAAACAACAGATGTTTGAATGTAAGCCCATGTGACTTTTCAAACCCTTCGGGTAATTTGCTTTTTTTAACAACTTGAAGACAATTTGAAAACATGTTCGCCTTGGGTCATTTTATTTGAATTAATTTTCTTTAGTGTTTTGTTTTAATAACTTTGTTTTGGGGGGATAGCGACGAAAGAAAGCGCCGTTACGAACTTACGAATTGGACGAGTTGATCAAGCAGCGAACCACAAAGAAAAAAGAACAATGAATTAGAATACAATTCAAGGGTTGTTTATTTGCATACAAATTTTATGCAAATATATACAATAATTAAATAAGGGTAAAAAGTAAAATAATGAAAGGAAGAAAAAATACCTTGTAATGTTGATGACGACTGGAAGTGCAGCGGTTGGTGGATAGCCAAAGACTGTCTTCTCAAGTCGTACATCAATTTGTTTTCACTGCTTTCGCAAATTCTCACCGGTGCATTTCCCGGCACGAGTAGTTTTGCAGCATACGGCTGCATCGAGAAATGTCCAGTGATTCCCAACTATTGCAAGCCTTTTGGCTTCAACATTGCCGCCAGCCTTGCAATACTGAGGAATTGCAAATGACTTGGAGATAAACGTTGGTAATCTATGTATGTACAAGATTCGTTCTAAATGTAGTAGCTCTCAATTTACAATATAATGCTTAACTCTATAAATTCAAACATGCGTGTAAAGGAAATAAATTGTTGAGCTTTTATTTATATATGTGTATAACTACGTATGTTTTAGGAATTCAATATGTTATAGTATATTCTTACATCTAGTCCTCAGTAAGGAGGCGCCTTCATAAATTTGTAAACGGTACCCAGTAGGGGGTAGGTGTGTCTTAAAGGGAACATGGGCCAGAAAGGACCCAACCGAATATTGAGTTCTGGGCAGTAGGATACCCAGAATACGCTATGATCTCGGTACGCATTATTTTATTATGTACATCGCCGCAGAAGATTACGGCTACCGCGGACGAGGTATGAAAGTTCGGGTCGACTAATAGTAGGTTAACGAATTTGCCTCGCGTCGTTTGGCTGAGGTGGCGGACAGGGGTTTTCAACCCGACCTCCGCGACGACCCTAGCAGCAAACGAGAACTACACGTATGGGTCATTAGACGAGCTGACTTGCAACTCGCACATTTCGGTGGTTGCCACCGGTAAGGTTCGCAAGCTGAGACGCTTTACTAATGACCCACAAACTTAACTCGTCTGCGAGCACGGATAGAGCAGGCCTCGGGTCAAAACCTTCCGCTGCCACACATGTAAGTATACCGCGACGGTTGGCAATATAGTGATGGTTCCCGAGAGTTGCGTCAGAAGCTGAGGCACCTCTTTTTGGAGGTATAGAGGAGTTTTGGAGTGCAAGAGCGTGTGGTGAGTGTCATGGCAGTACTGGCACGTCCCTCTACTTTGGCAATTTTTGGCCCCATGTGAGTGTGCTAGACAGCGCGAGCAGTAGCGATGCAATAGTACGAGTCTTAAAGGACGTTCATGGTTCGCTTGCAGAAACTTCTTACAGTACCGCAGTGGATGCGCGCGGTCGCAAACTCTGCATTTGAATCGGCCGTCCGATTTTGATGGGGGTTGGATGGCTTTTTTCGATGCAGTTGGCGCTGGGGGCGATGAGGCGCGTGCCATGGAGGGTGTCGATTCGTTTAAACGTGCCAATTCCATGATGCTAAAGTGAGAGAAATAGAATATACATAAAAGTTAATTGGGTAAGACTACTAACTTCCCGATGTGGCGCGTTATCATTCCCTTTTGGGTGCGAATGTCGGCGACGCGAATTCTTTTATCGGTGCCTTGGTAGACCTTAGTAACCCGTCCCAAGCGCCATTCATTGGGTGGTATATTTTCGTGACGTACAACTACTAAATCATCAATCGCGATATCTCTCTTGGGGAACTTCCACTTATAACGTTTGTGGAGTTCTTTCAAGTATTTCTCCTTCCATCGAAGGGCATGCTGTTTGCTCAAAGCTTTTAACTTCTGCCACCGATTAATTAGCGATGTGGGATTGGCTTCAATGGATGGTTCTGCGGGCGAGAGGATGGGACCTCCCGTGAGAAAATGACCAGGTGTTAAGGCGGCAGAGTCCGATGCTTCAGTGGAATTTGGCGATAGTGGTCGAGAGTTAAGCAAGCTTCTATGCGACATAACAGAGTTTGGAACTCTTCGAATGTGAATTTCTGAGACGCAGCGACTCTTCGGAAATGGAATTTAAAACTTTTAACCCCAGCTTCCCATAGCCCACACATGTGAGGAGCGCCCGCCGGTATAAAGTGCCACGACACCTCTTGGTGACTATAGAGGTTACACAAGGATTCCTGAGATGAGATTAAAAATTGCTTAAAATCCTTTTTAAGGCTGGTTGACGCGCCAACGAAGTTTGTCCCATTATCCGAAAAGATATTTTTTGGACAACTTCTGCGGGAAGTGAACCTAGAAAAGGCCCGGAGAAGGGCTTCTGTGGAGAGATCACTGGCCGCTTCCAAATGAATTGCTTTCGTAGAAAAGCAAATGAAAATGCACACATATCCTTTGGTCACTTTATAAGATCGTCCGGAATACGTCTTAATGTCGAATGGCCCCGCAAAATCGACCCAATGTTTTCGAACGGTCTGGAGAGAATTGTCCTTTCCTCTGGAAGAGCAGCCATGATTTGACTTTGGACTCGTTGTCTATGCAGAACGCAAGGTTTGCAATGATGAATCGTAGTCCTGATTAGATTTTTGGCTTGCGGAATCCAATACTGCTGACGAAGTAACCGTAGTGTCAGTTGATTGCCTCCGTGAAGGGAAATGCAATGTAGAAAGTAAACTAGCAATTTGGAAAACGAACAGTTGTACGGAAGTAGAATTGGATGTTTTTCGTTGTAGCGTATGGTCGCCGAGTTTGCTAACCGGCCGTTGACTCGTTTTACACCCTGACTGTCAAAAAATGGATTCAAGGTCAAAATTTTACTTTTCGAGTTAATAGGAATTTTGGAAGTTAGATTGCGATGCTCTTCTGGGAAACAATTTATCTGAGCAAGAATAATTAGCCGTCTTCGCGTTTTTGAGATTTCCTCTCCCGAGATGATAAGAGATGGATACAAATGGAACCGGCGCGTGTGTGTACAAGTCCGATGGTAAAATCTCATGATGTAGGAAAGCACCCGAAGTGCTCGTGGAAACGAAGAAAACCTTGCGAGAAGGTCCTCATATTTGGATACGACTGAAGTGTGTGCCTTCACTCCCCTCGCTTCGAGGGTTAAGTTTTCGGTTTCAGGATAGTACGATGGCCATTGCCCCGCATCCATTATCAGCCACGGAGGGCCGTGCCACCACTGCTGGTTTTCTCGCAAGTCCACGGGGTAGACTCCTCTGCTACCAAGATCTGCAGGATTCTCCTTTGAGTCCACATTATTCCAATTATCAACCTCGACTAGTTCCTGTATTTTTGCCACTCGATTAGCGACAAAGATGGTCCAAGAGCTTGGCCTGTTTTTAAGCCACGCCAGCACGATAGTTGAGTCTGTCCAATAGAAGATATTTTCCGGTTTAAAGGGAAGTTCGCTGAGGAGAGTTTGAAGCATTTCGTCGATGAGAAGAGCACCACATAGCTCCAATCGAGGTAGAGAAATCGTTTTGATTGGTGCAACTTTGGTTTTTGCAAATAAAAGGTGAGAAGAAGTGATTTTTGCGGTTTCCAATCTCAAGTATATCACCCCCGCGTATGCCTTTTCCGAGGCATCGCAAAAGGAATGAATTTGGAAGGGTGATTGTTCGTTGTATTCCACCCATCGTGGAATTTGTATCTCCTCGACATAACTATAGTTTTCCAAAAAGGTTTTCCATTGGGAAAGAGTTTGAAACTTTAAAGGCTGATCCCACAAGGTACCATCTAACCAAATTTGCTGCATGACTATCTTTGCTAATACTACTACTGGTGCTAGCCAACCGGCTGGATCAAAAAGCTTTGCTATGATAGAGAGCGCTTCACGCTTGGTATAGTTATCTTTCATAGGAGGGGTATGAACTTGGAAGAAAAACTGATCTGACTTAGCATTCCATCGTATACCTAGAGCTTTTGTAGTGCTGGTTTCCTCTAGTTCTAAGAAATCTTTATCTAATAAATGGTCTCGAGGAAGATCTACCAAAGTTTCCCTTGAATTTGACTACCACTTTCTTAGAGACAAACCTGCACTACCTAGTGTTTCAATTAGCTCATTTCGTGCTTTCAGCGCCGTCGATACGTCATGAAAGCCTGCTAGTACATCGTCTACATACATAGACTTTTGAAGAATTTGAGCTGCTAATGGATGAGAATCTTGGTTATCCTGGGCCAGTTGGTGAAGCGTCCTAATTGCCAAGTAAGGCGCGCAATTGACCCCAAAGGTTACCGTTTTTAATGGAAAGTCCCTTATGTTACCTTGTGGATCCTCTCTAAAAAGGATTATTTGATAAGGCCTATGCGCTGAATTTATCAGAATCTGACGATACATCTTCTGTATATCACTGTTGAGAACGAACTTATACATTCTCCATCGAATGATTAAAAGTGTTAAATCCGCTTGAACAGCGGGACCTACATGCAGAATATCATTTAATGACACTCAATTGGATGTTTTGCTAGAAGCATTAAAGACTACTCGCAATTTCGTTGAAGTGCTTTCAGGCTTTAATACCGCGTGATGTGGGAGATAGAAATGACTAGGAGAATGTTCAAAGGTGGGAGAATCGACTTGTTCCATGTGGTCTAGTTCCACGTATTCCTTTGACCACCTTGTCGTATTCTACCTTTAAGGAAGGATTCTTTAAAAATCTAGATTCATTGCTATAAAACTGGCGTAGCGCGATGGGTCGAGATACCCCTAACTTCAGATCCATAGGATAAAACTGTTTGAAGGGCAGTGACACTATGTATCTCCCCTCCGCCTTCCGTATGGTGGTCTTTGCATATAGCTCCTCGCAAAATGAATTCTCTGCCGTTTGAAGGTTTCTTTTAGGAACTTCCTCTAATTCCCAAAACTTACGCAATTGGTTATCTAGTGGTATGTCCTCTCCCATTGATACTTTGGTGGCAAAGCAAGAGACGTGTGCAGTGGAAGATGCTCCGGTGATGATCCATCCAAACACGGTCTCTTGGGACAGTAATTTTTTATGGACATTGCGCTTTACCCCATCTAACATGACTTTGGGATACAAGTCTCCTCCTATGAGAACGTCTACCGGACTGCTTTGTAGGAAATTCGGATCTGCCAAGGTTACTTTGGGGATTTGTTCTAAAATCTCTTCTTTTATTGAAGTTGAGGGTAAGTTTCCAGTGACCTTTGGTAAAACGTACGCGGTGGCTTCTATCAAAAGGTTTGGGTCACGGGGTGAGCCCAAAATGAAGGAACAACTCTTCGAGGAATTATTACAAACTTTTTGATTTAGTCCCGAAATAACCGCGTTTGTTTTTGAGCATGGAAGCTTGCGAAGTCGCTCCGAAATGAAGGATGCTTCCGCAGCTGAGTCAATCACTGCCCGAGCGACATATGTTGACCCCAAGTGACAAATGTGAACCATTGCGGTTCCGAGAAGAGCTGAGGATAAGCTTGACGACTTCAAGGTTTCTTCATCTGGAGATGAGTTTCTGTTGGATGGTGTGGACTGTAGATTGGTGTGGAATGCTTGTGAAGCAGTTGCTACGGTTGAGTCTTTGGAAGGTTGGGTGTTAGAAGGTACTGTGTGCAGAAGAGTATGGTGTCTACTTTTGCACTTGGAACACGAGTATGAACTTTTACAGTCCTTTAATGAGTGGCCTTTTCCCAGACAATTGAGGCAGCAATTATGCTTTTTAACTTGCGCAAACCTGTCATTCACGGCTAGAGCTAAAAATTTGGTACAAAGTCGTAAAGGATGTTGTTGCTTAGGACATAATATACAATTTGATGAGGTGACTTTAGTTGCGAGTGCCACCTTCTTTGGATTTGCTGGATTATGTGACTGTGACGAAATTTTATGTTGTTGGTTCGTTGAAGACGCTGAACACTTCACATCCACTATCGATTCCAAAGTCCTATGTCGCATGGTGAGGAAGGAATCCATTTGACTCCACTTCGGTATAGCCGTTTTGTCTACTAAAGATTGACAAGTGTGGTTTCTGGGAGATGGTTGGAACATATGAAAATAAGGATTGGATCCCAATTTTCAATGTTGACCTCGTGCATTTTCATCGCGGACAAGCATCCAATAATGTTCCGCTGTAGCTCTTTCAGAGCTGAAGCGCTTTCAGTCCGAATGACTGGAAGCGAGCAGAGCACCTTCAAGTGGCTATTAATTAACACCCGCTTATTCTCATATGCCGCTTTTAAATTGGACCATGCCATATTAAAACCCTGATTGGTTAGTGGGGCTTTGCTGACTATTTCATTTGCTTCGCCACTTGTCTTTTTAAGAAGATGAAACAGTTTTTCAACGTCACTGAGTCGCCCCTTATTTATATAAATCGCGGTAAAAAGATCCCGAAAGGATGGCCACGACACATAGTCCCCATGAAAAATGTCTGTGTCACATGGCGGTAAGCGTAAACTATTCGAGGAGTTGGCTACTTGGGAAGCTGCCTGGATAGGTACGACGGCTGCTTTCTGAATGCATTCAGTAATGCGTGCTGAACAAGACATATAATCCTTAAAGGTTGCAGATTGTTTGGCTTTTACAGCTCCTAACTTGTCCTGATCGGTCAGCGGTTATAAACATTTTTCGTAAGCTTCCTTTGTTCTGGACCAAATGTCCAATACTTCTGCTTTTAAAATGTCTAGGGAAGCCACTGGATGTTCTTTTAACGTTGATTCATCGTATTCTGCGTTGAATCTGACGACCTGATCTGAGCATCCGATTAAAAAGTTCAAAGCCATCTTTGCACTTCGAAGTAAAATGATTTACGTTCAATGAAAATTCAGATTGAAAAAAAGTACTAAATGTTCCTCAAAACCCGCTTAAGTTATAATGATAATGAGCTTAAAATGCGACCCGTATGAAAGGAATGATAAACGCTACCAAATTATAAGCAAAACTCTAAGTGAGTCTCATGGAACCAGTCCTACTCCACAAGTGACTACTGGGTTGATACAAATTTTTTCCTACCAGGAAATTTACTACTGTGATATGCGTTCCAATGTAAGTGGTCGTTTAGTGTGCAACTGATATTGCGAGAGCGGCAAATAACAAAGCGAAGTTAATGTTAACAAGTATTTGTAGTCAAAGTTGTCTAAATCAAAAAGTTTAAATCGGACAAAGCTAATAAAAATTAGTATTTCTGATTAAGGAATCTTATTGGAAAATTAATAGCAGAGTACAAAGAAAATTAGTTGCTTCTACTGCTGTAGTTTTTACGATGTTTTTAATACCTTTAATCACTAGAAAATTCTAACAATACTCACGCTTGAGTTATATTGAGTTAGACCACTTTGACCAAAAGGAACAAGCAATTAATTTTGCGCCTATTGTTTGTGCACTGAGCAGACGTATGCATGTATGTATGTATATGCAAATATGTAGCTACCACTGTTGGAATGAACGTAGGCGAAAGAGTAAATTTCACTCCACCACAATTAATTTAATTTAATAAAAACAACCAAAATTATATTATAAGCTTTTATTTAGTTTCACTTTTGTTGTCTGTAATGGAATCTTGCAAGTTAAATTTGATACACTTCCCGGTGTCCGATTGAGCTGAAATTTTGCACACATGTATAGCTCCGATGACAATGCAATATTACTTTGTTAGAATTCGATAAATTAATCGATAACACAGTTATCGGTAAAGATTTGTATATACTTTGGCATAACAGCCTAAGTCCCATACAAACCCGCCGGTACCTACCTATCCGTGGATTGTGATATTTGGACGTGGTGAATCACGCGTGTCACCCGTGGTGAATCTCAACGCTTGCGAAAAGCCGAGACACAACCCTCTGTTGTATTTCTGTGTATAACCAACAAGGCTGTTTAACTCTGTAATCTTTTCTGTAATTTATTTTGCTTTTGGAAAAATTACGTATTTGAAAAAAACTGGCAGAAAAATATTGGCATAACAGCTTAAGTTAAATCAAGAATGGAAAAACTTGGAAAATTTGAGCAATTACGCGTGCCCATTGAACGAAATATTGACAATCTATTGATAATCGCTAGGAAATTAGCGACATTCCATCAACTTAGCAGCACTTTAGCAATACTACTGTTATTATTTGGCCGCTCAAACACACCCATATTAATTGTGCATTAAATTTAAAATATACAACTCAAAAGCTGAACTACCAGCGCTACCGCCATCAGCTCTTTGTCATCATTGCCAGTAGCGCCAATAGCACCAAACTTGTGCCTGACACACAAAAGTCGTTTCACTCAATAGCGCAAGTGAAATGTACTACGCACTCACTACTAAGTAACGTCAAATATTCGATTGGAGTCATTTCGTCAATGAGCTACCATTGAGCTGGCACCGTATTGGCGCTGGCGCCATGCAATTTACATCACTAAAATTGCACGAATGTCCAGGTTCATGACTTTGTTAATCCAGATGGTGAAAACGAAGACTCAAAGGAATGCAACCTTGCAAACAACAGCCGTCATTTTCAAAGTGTAAAAATTCTGTGATACAATGAACGGTAACGCCGTTAGGCTGTTATCGGTAAGTGTTGCATACTTTTCTGCGCACTTGATTTTGTTTTACAGATTTTTGGCGATGGAATTTTAGCTAAGCGAAAGTAGAATTTTATTTTAAAACAGATTTAATCCACAGATGAGAGATCTGCAATAAGTAGTTGTAAACTGAACGCGCCATATGCAAAGTTAAGTTATTTAACACTGTTTGACATAATTTTATATGTGCTCTCTGTCAAAAATGCTTCAACTAACTTAGTCACATTTTATTTCGATTATGAATATGCCCCAATATATTCGGATTATGATATAATAAAATTAAAGAAAAAAATAAAATTAAAGAAAAAAAACTTTTTTAAAAATAAGCTTTTATTATTGGCTAATAAAATTAACTAAAAAGTAAGTTGAAGCATTAAAAGAAATGGATAGAATGAGAAAGGTTACAAATAACTAAGTAAAGATTACGTAACTAATTTAAACAATATTTTACCCTACTAAAAATTTAAAAAAATTCCTATTTAAATTAAATTTAAGAAAAAGGCTTTTCTAAGAACAAGCTTCTATTACTTGTTAATAAAACGAACTAAAAAGTAAAAAATAAAATTAAAGAAAAAAAACTTTTTTAAAAATAAGCTTTTATTATTGGTTAATAAAATTAACTAAAAAGTAAACAATAAATTGACTCTAAAGAAATATAACACTTTATAAGTTCATTGTAAGCTTTAACGATAATTAGGCTTTTTCGTCTGCGACAAAAGAATTCTATATTGTACATAATTATATATTTTTAACATTAAAACTTTACACCTAAATTATTAAACCTTACAGTTTATATCACAGTCCTAAAAGCGTGTTACATTGCGATAGCAAGAAAAGGAGATCCTAAATGTTCTTAATTATACCATCAAAATTCAACACGTTTTTTATTAGAACAATTAGAACTGTGATATAAACTGTAAGGTTTAATAATTTAGGTGTAAAGTTTTAATGTTAAAAATATATATTTATGTACAATATAGAATTCTTTTGTCGCAGACGAAAAAGCCTAATTATCGTTAAAGCTTACAATGAACTTATAAAGTGTTATATTTCTTTAGAGTCAATATATTGTTTACTTTTTAGTTAATTTTATTAACCAATATAAAAGCTTATTTTTAAAAAAGTTTTTTTTTCTTTAATTTTATTTATTTATATGCATTCTAAATTGTTAATAAAGTAGCTCAACAAAATATTTTATTTTACACACACCTTTCTGTTCCAATTTTCTCGATGAGTTGGTTGGTTAATTTTGTTTCCTTCTTCGTTTTGGTTATTCTTCTCTCACTAAGGCTGAAAAGATGTAGAGATGTTTTAGCAAATTGTTCGTTGCTTGTTGAGTTCGTAGGCTCCGGAGGACCAAATGTTTGGGGGGGAGCGACGAAAGAAAGCGCCGGTACGAACTCACGAATTGGACGAGTTGATCAAGCAGCGAACCACAAAGAAAAAAGAACAATGAATTAGAATACAATTCAAAGGTTGTTTATTTGCATAAAAATAAGAGGTAAATTACATATATAGAAGGATATATATGAATTTATGCAAATATATACAATAATTAAATAAAGGTAAAAAGTAAAATAATGAAAGGAAGAAAAAATATCTTGTAATGTTGATGACGACTGGAAGCGCGGCGGTTGGTGGATAGCCAAAAATTGTCTTCTCAAGTCGTACATCAATTTGTTCTCACTGCTTTCGCAAATTCTCACCGGTGCATTTCCCGGCACGAGTAGTTTTGCAGCATACGGCTGCATCGAGAAATGTCCAGTGGTTCCCAACTATTGCAAGCCTTTTGGCTTCAACAAACTTGGTGAATTGGGTGGTGCAAAGTCCGTGTTAAGCCGACATCGAAAGCGCCTGTTTTTTATATAACTTTTGAGCAGTTAGAAAGAAAGAGTTAAATTTCGCTATTAGTTTCTTATAACTGGCAATGATACGCATTCGTTGATACCACTTTCGACCATATCCGACCAATTTTCGACATGAACAATAAATGGCCTAAACAGTCTTAAACGAGTTGAAAATATAGTAACACGCCGGACGCCGCCGCCGCGCCGATATTTTTGACATTCGGCGGTGGCGTGCGAAAAACGACCAAAATCGGCAGCGGTGGCGGCTTTTATCGGCGGCGTATATCTTTAACACATATGTAAGTAAATATGTATGCGCGAGCGTATATAACAAAATAACCATTTTCAAAGAGAAAAAGATTTACTAGGAAATAGCATCCGACCTCGATTTAGTCGCTCGTTTGTATATTTAGTTATAGGCTTTTATTAATATTAGTTATATACATTTTTTTTGGTAACACATCTAATATATATATATATATATTCCCTAATCATAGCTTGTGCCAGCCCATGAAAAAAAAAATTTGTATAGTTTGTCAATCAAAAATTATTCGATAAAAAAAATATATAAACTGGTGGTAACCATAAATATAAATAGAAATATATTACTGAGAGCTCGCAAGAAATAAAAATTAAATAAGCTGCAAATTTGGTTCAAACCACGTCATACAACTCTCTCTCAAAATGTCCAATGCTTCTCATTTCACACAATTTCTATTTGGCACAGGTTTGAGAGACAGCTGTACACCAACAAGAATATGTTGATAATAGCTAGTTACATATTTTGAGTAATAATTATTTTAAAAGGGATTATGAAAATCTTATACATAGTTTTTTAACCTAACCTACAGTGTTTACAAAATTTAGAGGAGCCATAATTATTGTATTATATTGTGACGAATATTAGTATCACTAAGCGATACTACCACCACTAGGCCGATACTAAGCAGCCACTCGTATGTACGTAATCAATTCAATCATCATTTACACACATATATACAAAGCAACGAAGAGATACTCACAAACCCATGTAATCATCAACCGAAGTAGTACTCACGCATACATCCGCATATGACTATAAGAGAAACATAAACTACAAATAGGTATACATGTATATAGCTAATAACCAAGCAAGGGATACAATTTTTCTGGAATACAGTTTCACGAAATGACTAGACCTTAGGAGAAATGGATGAACGATAAAACTGAGAGTATAAAAGCAGCGCAAGCTGATGAATCAGTAATAAGTTTGATTTAAACACGCTATCAGTTGCGAAGTGAAGTCTAATTGTGAAGTATAATTGTACTACTCCCAAAGTAATATAATAAACACCATTTTGCATTACTAAATATTGGAGTTATTTATTCGACAATTTAGCGATTCGAACGTTAGCAGAAGGTATAAGATAAGCGGAGTTTCCCAAAATTCGTTACAATTGGTGCCAGAAGAGGAGTTGTTTAATAAATTCCAGATTTGCAGAGTACAACAAGGGCATGTCAAAGTGGAGTGAATTGAAGATCCAGCGACTGAAGAAGGAGTTGGAGGGCCGTGGATTGAATACAACCGGCAATAAACTCGAACTTCAGGCACGACTACGAGAGGCAATCGAATCAGAACGACTTAACGTGTAAGAGTAACTAGAAGCACAGGAGACACGTTTAACATCCAAGATGGAATCGCAGGAGACGCGTATAACAACCAAGATGGAAACACAATTAGAAGAACAGAAGACATATAGGACATCTCAGTTGGCTGAGCAGTTGAAAGAACCGGAGGCGGATAAGGGCATCATCGAAACTGGAGGCCCAGGATATAAAAATTTTACAGTTTGAAGAAAAAATCGAGGCCGAGGTGGATGCTTTGAGAGGACGTATCGAGCAGTTTCAACTAAATCGCCCAGAAGTTTCGCGGCATTGAAAGGATCTGCTGCTGAAATCCTACAGACTATTCCCGAGGGAGAGCGGAACAACTACGAAACATTGATGAGCGCTCTAGAGAGGCGATACGGAAGCGAACCGGAAAGAAAACCGCTACCAAAAAGCTAATTAGACCTTGCAGGAGTTTGCCTCGTATGTTGAAAGATTGGCTCATCTCGCAAATGCGGACGCACCCGTGGAATACACCGAGAGGGTAAAAATCCAGAGTTTCATAAATGGCATACGCGACGTGGAAACGAAGCGAGCTACATACGGAAACCCAAAGCTGACATTTGCTGAAACGGTATCCCATGTACTGACTCAGGAAACAGCGTCACTTTTGAGTAAGCCCGCATACAAAGTTCATCGCGTGGAAGTGGAAAGGCCAGACTGGGTAGACACAATTTTGGAAGCATTAAAAGGAACGCAGCAAAAAAACGATGGTGCCGTCAAATGCTTTAAATGTTGAAAGCCAGGGCACATTGCACGTTATTGCAGTGCCAACCCTAATATTTGCAACAATGTGGGTGACCGTAAACGCAGAGCTGAAGGAGATGAGCAAATCTCCAAATCTACTCAATCGTTAAACTAAATCGAGTCAGCCGCAAGGGGCAACAGCTGGATCCCGCAATTGAGTGCCCCATAATCTATGTGGGTTTACACAAATAATGTTTTATTCTTCACAATTTTGTCAATTTTGTAACATAGTTTATTTCAATTCATTGTTTGTATTACATTTTTACATTTATATATTTATTTTAAAACTAATTATTATTTATTTGAATGTTGTAAAAAAGCATATCATATTTTTAATATTTCATATTTTAAATTCTCGTATTTTAAATTTACGTTTTCAAGTTCACGAGAAGACGACGACTGTTTTTAGAAACTACTACGTTAATTTAATAGTTTTTTCCTGAGCGTGTTGCTTTTCTATCTAAATGCACAGTGTTTCTATGCTCAGTGTTATCCGTTCCTACATTCGGCCGTCCTGACGTTTCATTCGTCCCGAATGATGGTCCCCATGGCTTCATAAACTCTGCCACTGTCGACGGACACCCTGGACCCTCATTCTCACCTATTTTTTCTACTTCATAACGGTCGTGAGGAAGTTTTTTTGTTATTTTGTATGGACCTAAATACTTTGCCTTAAGTTTGAGGCCACTGCCAAATTGAGTGCGTTTAGTAGCAACTAAGTCATCTATTTTATAATTTATCGCTGATTTACGTTTCGTATTAAAGCATATGCGGTTTTCTTACTGAAGTTTCAGTATGTTTTCTTTAGCTTTATTTCGAATTTCGTTACGTTCAGAATTTTTATCTTTCATATTTGCGTCTTGCATAAACTCGTTAAGGTCAGGTAGGTCCTTTAAACGCATATCACATCCCATTAAAATTTTAAAAGGCGAGTACTTGGTACTTCTTGCCGGAATACTATTTATAAATTGCTGGACTTGATCTACATGCCTGTACCACTGTTCCGGATGTTCCTGACTTAGTTTTGCCAACATGGGCACAACTACACGGTGCATCCTCTCTACTTGCCCATTTCCTCGGGGCACACCTGTAGTTATAGTATAATGTTGTATACCCTCTTCTTCGCAATAATCCTTGAACAAATTAGATGTGAAAGCAGAACCCTTATCCGAAACTATTCTTTTGGGATTTCCAAAAATACTAGTCCGCTTTTGCCCGCAGAAGCTCCGGTATCTTTCGTTGGATATAACCAAACGAACTTTGTGAACCCGTCTACTACAACAAAAATATAATTGTATTGCTTATTCGTGGTTGTCATGGGACCTACGTGATCGACATGTACGGTAGACAACGGTTCAGTGTCTTTGTCGATTGGTGACAAAAGACCTTCCTTTTTACCTGCCTTTGCATTAACCACGATGCACTCAATACAACTGGATACAACTCTCGCTACTTTAGAGGACACTTTCGGTATGAAGTATGACTTTTCAATAATCTCTTGTGTCTTACGTGCTGAAAAGTGGCCCTGCCTATGGGCTAATTTCATAATTTCTTCCTCCATTTGCTCCGGTACAACGATAAGTTCTCTTGTTGGATCCTTGTAAAGGACACCGCGAAATGTGTAAAAGTCATCATACGTATCCTTTTCTAAAATCTTTAAAACCGCCTTCGTCCAACTGCCCTCTTCTTACGCTTTTATCAACCTATGACGCAATGTATCTTCAACAAGCAAACAATGAACCCGACTGAGCGCATCTACGTGCCTCATTTGAGACCCTGATCGATGCTCGATTTGATGATCAAACTCTTGTAGGAACATCGCCCACCTTGTCTTTATCCCCCTTGACGGCGGTTTTTTCTTCTTTATTTATTAGCTCTTGACTCCTTTGATGTTTAGCAATTTTTATTTTTAAATAGTTTTCTTCTTACCTCCTTTGTTGCTTCTTAGGTTATCTCTTCTTTTGATTTCCTTTGAACTTCTTTTATTTTCTTATACTTTCATTTTGACATCATTCTTCTTTTTTCTTCTCGTTTCTCCTCTTTCTTCTTGCTACTAGCTTTTCCTACATACAAGGAACGTACATGCTCACTCGCTTTCGTTTAACGACGAAAATTATAAGTGCAGATGACTTCGTGCTCACGATGTAGCTTGGTTTCGTTTTCAGCATACATACATGGAACAAATTACGTTGACGCGTATATGCATATGTACACATGTATTTTCGCTTTGTCAAGTCTACTTAGTTTGCATGTACACTTTGCACTTACAAAGCCTGCTTTGGTACACCAAAAAAATTGTGGTTCCACTAAAATTACATACATTTTTTTTTTTTTTTGCTGTTTTTACAAATTTTCAGAAATTTTGACACCACTGTTTATTTGTTTTAAACACATGCAAATTTTACTAATTTTTTAGTTCTTCCTTTGAGAATATTTGCTTGACGGCACTCTAATCCCGGTTGAGCCCCCAATTTATTTGTGGGTTTACACAAATAATGTTTTATTCTTCACAATTTTGTCAATTTTGTAACATAGTTTATTTCAATTCATTGTTTGTATTACATTTTTACATTTATATATTTATTTTAAAACTAATTATTATTTATTTGAATGTTGTAAAAAAGCATATCATATTTTTAATATTTCATATTTTAAATTCTCGTATTTTAAATTTACGTTTTCAAGTTCACGAGAAGACGACGACTGTTTTTAGAAACTACTACGTTAATTTAATAGTTTTTTCCTGAACGTGTTGCTTTTCTATCTAAATGCACAGTGTTTCTGTGCTCAGTGTTATCCGTTCCTACAGCTATATCTCGAAAATTGGAAGAAGGTCAAGCAATCTTACTATCGGACGACATATGGATGGAAAGGAACGTTTATTTACTATAGATACGGGTGTATCTCATTCCATCTTTCGATCAGATTTAGTCAACAAGAAGATAAGACCATTGCTTGGAGCAAGATTACTTACGGCCACGGGGGAGGACACCCAGGTAATTGGAGAAGTAGCAATTGGGAACGTCACGGTACTACACAATTTTATAGTGGCAGATATTGTAGATGAAATCATAATTGGAGTGGACTTCTTAATCGACCAAGGCATCAAGATCGATATGCAAAGCAAGAAGATGCGATATAAGGAAATTGATGTGCCACTTAATTTCGGCTACGAGAGACGCTACAGCATTAAACGAGTGCTGGTGGAAGAGAGTCAGCAAATACCACCAAAATCAGAAGCAGTCATCTGGGCAAAGTTTGGTGGAGATTGTGGAAAAAACATATTGTGGGTTGTCGAAGCAGCAAACAAATCAACACCGAATGTACTCGCAGGAATAACTCTGGCTATGACAAAACAAAATGGACGTATTCCGGTAAGAGTACTCAATGAGTTCAAGTCACCACTCAAACTGACCAAAAGAGTTATTGTAGTGCAAACAGCCAACAATTTAAGGCCAAATATTTAAATCAGCTGCCCTGTAACAAAAATAGTCTAAATGTTCATCAACACATAAAAAAGCATTTTCAATTCTTGCTGACATAGCCATTCACACGATTTAATACAGGTGTGTGTACAACACAACCAAACAAATTTGCATTCAAGCAAATTTGTGAACGTTGCATTTCCCACAGAAGTCACAACTCAACACAGGTGTGTAGTAGAGTCCTGCATGAATGCATTCACACGTGAATGTACAATGAGACATACTGATGCTGTCTCAGTATCCATCGTACTTCACGCCAATGAGTTTGTATTGTATGAGTGATGGTATGCAAAGAGAAGTTGTATGTACCCACATTTTGTCTGCGTTGTATATGCGCGCATTCATATCATTACCAAAGAAATTCATACATACACATGTCTCATCGAGAAGGACAATGAGATAAACGTTGTACATGTTGTACCAATGAATATACTATGAATACTAAGTACCTATGTACTTGTTTTCGTTCTAAAATGATGTGTGCATTTATGAAAAGTTAAATATTTGCGTTGAAACTATGAAAAACGTAACAAAAAATATGGGTATTTTTAAGTGGCGAATGCAAAATATTTTAATAAGAAATAAAAATACTAACTATATTTTCTTAAGAGCTAAGAAACGTTTACAAATCATACATGCTGGAGAAATTTGCAATGTTTCCCGCCTTTCATACAAAAATTTCAAAAATTAACAAAACTTCAAAATATATATTGCGCCGTTATCCCTAATCACCATCAACTTGTATGATGTATGAATAGAATTATCCTAGGCTGAAAGTCATTGGTTATTTGGTAAAACGTTATTTCCCTAAAATGAATATACACGCATACATACATAAAACTATTTTCATTAGACAATGAAAATCCGCGATACAAAACAATGGTAGGCATTCTCAATTTATGTGGGGATTTCCCATAACTAACGATCCTGAAACATGTATGATGTGCATCGCTAATCACCATACATACACTTGTATGGTGATAGACACTTGCTTGCCTGAAGGCCATCGATTATGGCCTTAAAAATGGGTTAGGATATATTTATATATATATATATATATACATATTGCATTGTAGAAAAATGTCATCTATTTCTTTAACTATTTATATAATTAAACGCACTTCAGTATATATAGAATACATGTACATACGCTTTGAAATAAAGCGCGGAATAGAACTATATAAGTAGAGAAATTAATTGAAGAAGGATCATGCCAATGGATAACTACATTGAAGTATCACCAACTAAACCACAATACTTCTTCTGAAGCCTTTTAATATTTAGTGCACAAATATATACATATATCATGGCCCAATTAACATTAGCCAATTCACCGATATCCGTAAAAAATCGCCAATTTGCCGAAATAAAAGAAAAAATAGTCAAGGGAGACGATAAAATCATTTTAACTGCCCGAAAGAGCAAAGTTTGGAATATTTTCGGCAAAGCAGATATTGGCGGCAGGTTTTTGGACAAAGTAGTAGCTTGCAAAGACTGCAGTAGCGTTTTAACCTTTACAAAGATCACATCGAATTTAGTCAAACACAAGTGTTACAAAACTTTTACAGATCGAGTTGACAATAGGCCCCGAATAGATGTTGATGACGAAACAAGAAAGGACGTTGTCCGATCTGTTACAGGATAGGTTGTAAAAAATTGCCGATCGTTTCAAATTGTCGAGGATGAAGGCCTGCAGGAATACACAGAGCTAATATTGTCAATAGGAGCCAAGTATGGTCCAAATGTATACGTTTAAAAAATTGCTACTACACCCTACCACTGTATCCAGAAACATAGACAAGCTCTACAAAATTGAGAACAGAATAATAGTAACTAAGTGGCGGATTTCTTGGACTCACTTCGGATATATGGACAGACACTGTTTCAAAGCATTCCTACTTATCACTAAAGCTGCACTTTATCATAAATGCAAAATTAGTCACAAAATTGCTTGCTTTTAAGTCCATGGACTCCGAGCCCTGTACCAGTAAGAATTGCCTATTTCAATACCCTGCGGAATACCCTTATTGTTTTTCACGAACTTTTTCACGATAGATCAAAGAATTCTGCAAAAAGTGACTGAAGCTCTGGACGAATTTGATTGCTCCTTGGATAAAGCCATTATTGTTACGTATAGAGGAACTAACATGAAAGCCGCTTTCCAACATCACATATAATAAGTTCGGCAGTTGTCGCGGACGGACGTATTTTATCAAGCTCCGTGTTATTTTAAACTTTTCGTGCATAAAGTACCCACATAATTATTTGATTGTGTTATGTGTAAACATATTACCTTGCTGACACAAATAACTAGTGTCGTGAATTTATATGTGTTGATTGCTTATAAACTTTGTAATATAAGCTTTCATAATGCCTTGCTATTGTAAACTAAAGGTTGAGCGCAGTGACCCCAAGATTCAGTGCGCAAAGTGCAAAGAGATTTTTCATTTGAGCTGTGTTGGATTTGTTCAAGCCGATGTCGATTATTTGCACTCAGCGAATAAATCGTTTTATTGAAATGTGTGTATGGCGGAACGTCGTTCATCTCTTTGTTTGCCGACACCCCCTGTCGCTACAAGTGATCAAAGTCGTCAAATTTTGACTGAGAATCAGAAAATAATAAAAAATAAGAGTATAAGTGCTAACTCCCTTCTGGATACTTTATCTAATGATATTTCAGACGCAGGTATGCAAAAAGGTGCTGCGGTATGCAATAATCATGCTGTTTATTTGCGATCTGTGCTTTCTGCTTTATCCGCTATTCGCAATGATAACAAAAAGTTAGCTAACAAGTGTGATGCACTACGTGCTGAAGTTCATTCTCTGCATAACTGCCTGCAAGCTAAAGATGACGCTATAACATCATTAACTGCTGAAGTAAATGGGCTGCATTCTGTTGTTGGTGATTTGCATAAGCTCTTCACTGAGTATGCTCTTAGTGTAAACAAACGTGAAGAGATCACCGAAAATTCTAATTCGTCTCTTGGATCTCCTACAAATCTACATAAGAATGATGTTCTAAGTACTGAAGGTGTTACTGTTGTTGCTGCTTCCGCTGTCGCTAACACAGTAGATAAATGGTCAACTGCTTCTTATATAGATATCGCTTCAAGTGCTTTGACAACAATTGTTTCTCCTACCGCGCTGTGTCCGCATGCTAATGTGAATGCTAATATGAATTCTAATAATAATAATACAGTAAGAGCTAAAGGTTTGCTTACTTCTAATGGTACCTTGTCTCTAATCTCTAATAATGTTAATAATGAGGGTCCATTGATGATTCTACAAAAGACCAAGCGTGCAAAGGAATTTAAAGTTAAAAATGCTAACCAAGCGAATGAGCCAGTGGATCCTCCTACTTCTTCAAAGGCTCCATCTATAATTTCTGTTCAAGCTCAACCTGCCACCCCGTCTGCTAGCTCTGGTACTAGTACTATACAAGCGTTACCACCTAGTTATGCTGATGCTGCCAAGACAAAATCAAATAGCGTGCAGATTGATTGTAATGATGCGAATAGCGCTAATCTAAGCAGAGTCCTAGGGTCTAAACCGAAAGTAAAGAGTTCTCGCATAATTCTACATAAGCCATTAGCTTTTGGTGTGAGCAATAATGTAGAACTAGGTGTTGCCGCTAAGCTTAAATGGTTGCATGTCTCATCTTTCCAGCTTAGTGTAACTGAAGAAGATATTGTGAGCTACGTCTCGAAGTATGCTGGTATAAACAAGATTTATTTGAAATGCGATAAACTTGTAAGAAAAGGTACTGAGTTGTCTGACCTTAGGAAAATTACTTTCAAACTGGGCGTAACTGAATCATTTTATGATAAAGTAGTTGATGCGAGTATCTGGCCCATCAATGTAATTATACGACCATTCCAGTTTTTTCAAAGGAGTGGTTCAGCGCAACAGGTTCCGTATCACCACAAGCCTATGACAGGCCTCTTAGTATTTATTATGAAAATTCATCGGGGCTTAGAACTAAATCTAAGAAGCTTTATGAATTCACTTCAGATTTGAACTACGATGCTCTAGTTTTTGTGGAAACCTGGCTTAATAGTGCATTTTATGACTCCGAATTTTTGATCCTAACCTCTACAATGTCTATCGCAAAGACCGCGACTCGATAAAAACTGACGCTACTCGGGGTGGTGGAATTTTAATCGCCGTTCAAAGGAAATATGGCTCGTCAATTATATCGCTGCAGAATGGAGACTCACTGTTAGATCAACTATGTGTTTGCATATATGGCTCTTTGCCTCTCTTTGTATGTACCTCATATATTCCACCAGGAAGTGGAGATCATGTGTACATGGCTCATGTAGATAATATTGTAGATTTAGTATCTAAGCGACATGAGAATAATGTTTGTATTTTCGGTGATTTCAACTTAGGGAATGTAGGCTGGGCAGCCGTGGATGATAGTTTAGTTTCGTATCCGAATAACGTTAATAGTGTTTCTGAAACATACGTCGTTGATAACTTATTGAACGCGAATCTTGCCCAGGTAAACACCTTTATTAATAACTTGTCTAGGACGTTGGATCTAATTTTTATTAGTGATACCATGACTTTTTCACTCTCAGAATGTCTTGATCCTCTCTCTTGCCCTGGCTTACATCATGTTCCATTAGTTTTTTAATTACAATCTTATGAGTTTAAAAAAATTCGATTAGATATGAACTCAGGAAACTATAATTTTAGAAACTGTGATTTTGATGCGATCAACGCCAAAATAAGCATAATTGATTGGCATAGTATATTCTCAGGTGTTGGTGTCAGTGAGTGCTTTGATATTTTCAAAGGTAAAGTCAACCAAATGTATAGTAGTTTGATCCCTCGAATGCGGAAAAATTGCCATAAAATTCGTTGGTATACGAAGGAGTTAAAAAAACTTAAGAATTTACGAAACAAATTCTTTAAAAAGTACAAATTGTCTAACTCGCCTGCTTTTAAGGAAAAATATGTATATTATTCAAAGCAATTTAAATCCCTAAGAAATCGGTTTCATAAAAAATAAGTTGAGAAATTTGAATGCGACATTAAGTCGAATCCGAAATCTTTCTGGCGCTACGTTAGAGCTAAAAAGTCATGCTCTAGCATCCCATCTCATGTTTTTTATAATGAAACCTCTGCATACTCTCTTACTGATGCCGTCAAACTTTTTGCAGATTTCTTCAGCTCTAACTTTGTGTCTGATACTGTTTTGCCTGATGTGGTTGAGCATACTGATGTTAATACTCAAATAAATTTTGGTGAACTTTCCATATCACTTGATGATGTTATTCGGGGAATTTCGGTGTTAAAGTCCTCAAAACAATCTGATGTGGATGTACTGTGTTCATTTTTGCTTAAAAATACTGTTGCAATTGCTTATCCGATTTTATTAATTTTCAATAAATCTCTAAAGCGGGGAGATTTTATTAATGCCTGGAAAGTAACTTCCATTGCTCCTATTTTCAAAAGTGGCAATAAGAGCAACATTGCCAACTACCGCCCAATATCAAAACTTTCCACAATATCGAAACTTTTCGAGATTATAATTAAGGAAAAGATATCGTTTGCGGTAAAAAGTATTATTTCACCCAACCAGCATGGTTTTATGTCCGGTAGGTCGACTGTGACTAATCTTGCTGTTTTTACTGAATATTGTCTCTCTGTATTTAATAATAGAGCACAAGTAGATACCACATACACTGATTTTTCTAAGGCTTTCGACAAAGTTAGCCATAAATTACTACTTTTAAAACTTGCTGATCTGGGATTTCACTCCAATATTCTATCATGGGTGAAGTCTTACCTGGCGGATCGGAGTTGTACTCCTGTGGTTGATGGTGTCAGTTCTCGTTCTTTTACCGCGACCTCTGGTGTTCCTCAAGGAAGTGTCCTAGGACCTCTCCTATTCGTAATTTTTATTAATGACATACGTCATTGCTTCATTTACTCGAATTTTTTGTTGTACGCAGATGATTTGAAAATTTTTACATCAGTCACAAATCAGGCAGATTCCCTACGGCTGCAGTCAGATTTTGACAGAGTAATAGATTGGTGTAGTAGGAATTGCTTACATTTAAATATTAATAAGTGCTTTCACATCTCATTTTCAAAATCCCGTAATGGTATTAACACCTCGTATCACATCGGTCTTTCTGTTTTGAAAACTGTTGATGAAATATTAGATCTTGGAATTGTCTTCGATGCTAAATTTCTCTTTCAGAGTCAACTTAACTGTGTTATTGCTAAGTCATATTCAATGCTTGCGTTCATTCGCCGCTTTAGCTCGGACTTCCATGATCCCTATACGTTAAAGCTACTATATACATCGCTTGTACGGTCTAAACTGGAATATGCTTCCTTCGTTTGGAGATAATACCACGCTTGTCATATACAGCGACTTGAAATGATCCAGAAAAAATTTTTGCGTTTTAGGCTCCGGTCATTACGTTTTCAGTATCCTTTACCATCTTACTACTCTAAATGTCTACTTATAAGACTAAAGCCTCTGGATAGTAGAATATCTATTTTAGCGCTGATATTTATTTATGATTTGATAGGGGGCACGATTGACTCACCGTTTCTTTTGGAGCGTATTCGCTTCAATATACCATCTAGAACACTTCGAAATCATGATATTTTTATTTATTGGATAGGCCCAGAACGACATATTTCGCTAATTCGCCTATTGCTAGGGCATTGAAGGAATTCAATCTTCTTACTAATGCCAGGGAAATTGATTTTTCAGTAAATAAATCAAAGTTTAAATTTATACTAAATGACTTGATATGGTAGATAATATTTAAGCTAATAATTTGTAAATAGTCTGTAAGGATATTTTAATTTGTCCTAGATTTACTTTGAAATAAATAAATAAATAAATAAATTACCCATTTATTGCACAACATCGTGGAAAAATCTCTTAACGAGTCAGCCGATTTTAGCGAAATGAAAGAAAAATGTTCACATGTCGTCAGGTATTTCAAGAAATCTGGAGCCAATGCACAATTAACAACAACCCTTAAAAGCATTTCTCCGACAAGATGGAACACAGTTTACTACATGCTACAGTCTCTCAAAAATAACTGGGTTGACGTTGGAAATATTTTGGAGGAAAATCGTCAACTGAGCTGTATTAGTGGAATAAGCTTAAATGCCTTAACAGATACCCTTAAAGTGCTGGCTAAATTTGAGGAAACATCAAAAGAGTTGGAAGGCGATAGCTATCCAACCTTACATTTAGTAATAGTACATGTTTACTACTTAATGCTGCATTGTGAACCAACCAACGATGAGTCAGAATGCATACAAGATTTGAAGTTACCGCTGCGCACACTGCTTAAGGACACTGTACTTAGAAATTTAACAATGATTCACAAAAAAGCTCTATTTCTGTTCCCACCGACTAACAATATCTCCCAGTTTACTGCTGTTAAGAAAAATGAAGTCAAAGAACATTGTAAAACTTTGCTTGAAATGCTAATAAATGAAGACAGTTTGATAAACAATGAAAACTGTCAGTAGAATTCTCTTTCAAACGAAAAAGAATGCCTATTTTCCGGATTTCTCCAGCCTCAAAACATTCCTAGTAGTATTAACCGAGTACAACCAGAATTGATGCTATATGAAAATATTTCTGAGGTCATGCACAACGATTTTGACGTTCTAAAGTGGTGGGAGTTTAATAAACTTAAACATCCTCTATTATTCCAGCTAAGCCGAAAAATATTTGCTACTCCTGCTAGTAGTGCCCCTTCAGAAAGAGAATTTTCAAGCGCCAAGCAATTACTTTCAGATAAGCGTAGTTCCCTAGGGTTTAACCCGACATGTGTTGAAAAAATTATGTTTTTACATATCAATATGAAAAATATTTAGAACATATATAAAAAAAAAACATGCTTGCTTAAATAGTATAAGTTAAATCTATTTAGTTATAGAGATATTAATATCTAAACGCATTAATATGAAAAATTAATAAAATCCTAAAATGGCACATTTTTGCACTTTATTTTGTTATAATAAATGGGTTTTACACGGGCAACTACTGTACATTTTTATAATTCATTAATATTCACCAAACTGTAGTTGTATACACAAGTACACCTGCGATACATGTAGTACTACTGAATATACAAGAATATACTGAATATACAAGTTGTACAAGTGAATATACAAGTTGTACTAGTGAATATACAAGTTGTACTACACACATGCGTTGAGGCCATTGGTTGTAGTTGTGCTGCATGAGACGAGACCGTGCAAGTCCTTGTATATTTTGCTACTCACAGCCTTTTGTACGCATACACATAAGTTCTCATGCCAGTGAATTGAATGAGAGCTTGTACAAAATTTGTGTGAATGTATTCATAGGCATATTTTTGTGCATTCATGCAGGGGTCTAGTGTGTAGGTACATATTTTGTATCAAGTTGTGTGTAGGTATGTAAGTATGTATGCTTAAGATAAATATGTATGTAAGTATGTATGCTTAAATATTAATATGTATGTAAGAATATGTTAGAAGAATTTTGTATAAATAAGCTGACAACATTTGAATAATAGAGCAATTAAGCATTGAGCTTTGATCACCCACAATGCAGTCTATTTTATTTCAAACCTTTTACATGGCGATCCTGCCTTTGATTCTTCTGGCTGATTTTTCAGCCTAATTTCATAGCTGGCAAGGACTTTACTGGCTGATTACAGCCTAAGCTTTATAAAAGGAACAAAGAGTTAAGCTATAAAACGAGTTTTTTACTCTAAATTTTACCCTGGAAGAAGAAAAGCAAAAAGTAGCTGATCAAACGAAATCTACTGAAAGCTAATTTGAATAAATTTGGAGCACTCAAAAATTACGCCATTTAGCAATTTTTATGATAATTTACGAGCTTTATAATCGAACTGAAACAGGAGCAGTGAATATGAACAATTTGAAGCACTCAAAAATGATGCCATTTAGCAATTTTTATGATGATGATTTACGGGCTTTATAATCGAAATGATGCAGGAGCAGTGGATTTTAGACATAATTTCTAAGCAGGAAAAATATTCGGGCAACCTAACGACTGCCTATTGACAAGCAAAAATTCAAATTTCTGCTGCAAAACCTTTTTTTTTTTTTTGCTAAATTTTGAGATATGTTCCAAGAAGAGGACTTACAAAGTCAAAGCCAATTTGATCAAATTTTTGAAAGATTAGTTAAACTAAATCTGAAGTTCCAAGGTGTGTAGTAGAGTCCTGCATGAATGCATTCACACGTGAATGTACAATGCGACATACTGATGCTGTCTCAGTATCCATCGTACTTCACGCCAATGAGTTTGTATTGTATGAGTGATGGTATGCAAAGAGAAGTTGTATGTACCCACATTTTGTCTGCGTTGTATATGCGAGCATTCATATCATTACCAAAGAAATTCATACATACACATGTCTCATCGAGAAGGACAATGAGATAAACGTTGTACATGTTGTACCAATGAATATACTATGAATACTAAGTACCTATGTACTTGTTTTCGTTCTAAAATGATGTGTGCATTTATGAAAAGTTAAATATTTGTGTTGAAACTATGAAAAACGTAACAAAAAATATGGGTATTTTTAAGTGGCGAATGCAAAATATTTTAATAAGAAATAAAAATACTAAATATATTTTCTTAAGAGCTAATAAACGTTTACAAATCATACGTGCTGGAGAAATTTGCAATGTTTCCCGCCTTTCATACAAAAATTTCAAAAATTAACAAAACTTCAAAATATATATTGCGCCGTTATCCCTAATCACCATCAACTTGTATGATGTATGAATAGAATTATCCTAGGCTGAAAGTCATTGGTTATTTGGTAAAACGTTATTTCCCTAAAATGAATATACACGCATACATACATAAAACTATTTTCATTAGACAATGAAAATCCGCGATACAAAACAATGGTAGGCATTCTCAATTTATGTGGGGATTTCCCATAACTAACGATCCTGAAACATGTATGATGTGCATCGCTAATCACCATACATACACTTGTATGGTGATAGACACTTGCTTGCCTGAAGGCCATCGATTATGGCCTTAAAAATGGGTTAGGATATATTTATATATATATATATATATACATATTGCATTGTAGAAAAATGTCATCTATTTCTTTAACTATTTATATAATTAAACGCACTTCAGTATATATAGAATACATGTACATACGCTTTGAAATAAAGCGCGGAATAGAACTATATAAGTAGAGAAATTAATTGAAGAAGGATCATGCCAATGGATAACTACATTGAAGTATCACCAACTAAACCACAATACTTCTTCTGAAGCCTTTTAATATTTAGTGCACAAATATATACATATATCATGGCCCAATTAACATTAGCCAATTCACCGATATCCGTAAAAAATCGCCAATTTGCCGAAATAAAAGAAAAAATAGTCAAGGGAGACGATAAAATCATTTTAACTGCCCGAAAGAGCAAAGTTTGGAATATTTTCGGCAAAGCAGATATTGGCGGCAGGTTTTTGGACAAAGTAGTAGCTTGCAAAGACTGCAGTAGCGTTTTAACCTTTACAAAGATCACATCGAATTTAGTCAAACACAAGTGTTACAAAACTTTTACAGATCGAGTTGACAATAGGCCCCGAATAGATGTTGATGACGAAACAAGAAAGGACGTTGTCCGATCTGTTACAGGATAGGTTGTAAAAAATTGCCGATCGTTTCAAATTGTCGAGGATGAAGGTCTGCAGGAATACACAGAGCTAATATTGTCAATAGGAGCCAAGTATGGTCCAAATGTATACGTTTAAAAAATTGCTACCACACCCTACCACTGTATCCAGAAACATAGACAAGCTCTACAAAATTGAGAACAGAATAATAGTAACTAAGTGGCGGATTTCTTGGACTCACTTCGGATATATGGACAGACACTGTTTCAAAGCATTCCTACTTATCACTAAAGCTGCACTTTATCATAAATGCAAAATTAGTCACAAAATTGCTTGCTTTTAAGTCCATGGACTCGGAGCCCTGTACCAGTAAGAATTGCCTATTTCAATACCCTGCGGAATACCCTTATTGTTTTTCACGAACTTTTTCACGATAGATCAAAGAATTCTGCAAAAAGTGACTGAAGCTCTGGACGAATTTGATTGCTCCTTGGATAAAGCCATTATTGTTACGTATAGAGGAACTAACATGAAAGCCGCTTTCCAACATCACATATAATAAGTTCGGCAGTTGTCGCGGACGGACGTATTTTATCAAGCTCCGTGTTATTTTAAACTTTTCGTGCATAAAGTACCCACATAATTATTTGATTGTGTTATGTGTAAACATATTACCTTGCTGACACAAATAACTAGTGTCGTGAATTTATATGTGTTGATTGCTTATAAACTTTGTAATATAAGCTTTCATAATGCCTTGCTATTGTAAACTAAAGGTTGAGCGCAGTGACCCCAAGATTCAGTGCGCAAAGTGCAAAGAGATTTTTCATTTGAGCTGTGTTGGATTTGTTCAAGCCGATGTCGATTATTTGCACTCAGCGAATAAATCGTTTTATTGCAATGTGTGTATGGCGGAACGTCGTTCATCTCTTTGTTTGCCGACACCCCCTGTCGCTACAAGTGATCAAAGTCGTCAAATTTTGACTGAGAATCAGAAAATATTAAAAAATAAGAGTACAAGTGCTAACTCCCTTCTGGATACTTTATCTAATGATATTTCAGACGCAGGTATGCAAAAAGGTGCTGCGGTATGCAATAATCATGCTGTTGATTTGCGATCTGTGCTTTCTGCTTTATCCGCTATTCGCAATGATAACAAAGAGTTAGCTAACAAGTGTGATGCACTACGTGCTGAAGTTCATTCTCTGCATAACTGCCTGCAAGCTAAAGATGACGCTATAACATCATTAACTGCTGAAGTAAATGGGCTGCATTCTGTTGTTGGTGATTTGCATAAGCTCTTCACTGAGTATGCTCTTAGTGTAAACAAACGTGAAGAGATCACCGAAAATTCTAATTCGTCTCTTGGATCTCCTACAAATCTACATACGAATGATGTTCTAAGTACTGAAGGTGTTACTGTTGTTGCTGCTTCCGCTGTCGCTAACACAGTAGATAAACGGTCAACTGCTTCTTATATAGATATCGCTTCAAGTGCTTTGACAACAATTGTTTCTCCTACCGCGCTGTGTCCGCAGGCTAATGTGAATGCTAATATGAATTCTAATAATAATAATACAGTAAGCGCTGAAGGTTTGCTTACTTCTAATGGTACCTTGTCTCTAATCTCTAATAATGTTAATAATGAGGGTCCATTGATGATTCTACAAAAGACCAAGCGTGCAAAGGAATTTAAAGTTAAAAATGCTAACCAAGCGAATGAGCCAGTGGATCCTCCTACTTCTTCAAAGGCTCCATCTATAATTTCTGTTCAAGCTCAACCTGCCACCCCGTCTGCTAGCTCTGGTACTAGTACTATACAAGCGTTACCACCTAGTTATGCTGATGCTGCCAAGACAAAATCAAATAGTGTGCAGATTGATTGTAATGATGCGAATAGCGCTAATCTAAGCAGAGTCCTAGGGTCTAAACCGAAAGTAAAGAGTTCTCGCATAATTCTACATAAGCCATTAGCTTTTGGTGTGAGCAATAATGCAGAACTAGGTGTTGCCGCTAAGCTTAAATGGTTGCATGTCTCATCTTTCCAGCTTAGTGTAACTGAAGAAGATATTGTGAACTACGTCTCGAAGTATGCTGGTATAAACAAAATTTATTTGAAATGCGATAAACTTGTAAGAAAAGGTACTGAGTTGTCTGACCTTAGGAAAATTACTTTCAAACTGGGCGTAACTGAATCATTTTATGATAAAGTAGTTGATGCGAGTATCTGGCCCATCAATGTAATTATACGACCATTCCAATTTTTTCAAAGGAGTGGTTCAGCGCAACAGGTTCCGTATCACCACAAGCCTATGACAGGCCTCTTAGTATTTATTATGAAAATTCATCGGGGCTTAGAACTAAATCTAAGAAGCTTTATGAATTCACTTCAGATTTGAACTACGATGCTCTAGTTTTTGTGGAAACCTGGCTTAATAGTGCATTTTATGACTCCGAATTTTTGATCCTAACCTCTACAATGTCTATCGCAAAGACCGCGACTCGATAAAAACTGACGCTACTCGGGGTGGTGGAATTTTAATCGCCGTTCAAAGGAAATATGGCTCGTCAATTATATCGCTGCAGAATGGAGACTCACTGTTAGATCAACTATGTGTTTGCATATATGGCTCTTTGCCTCTCTTTGTATGTACCTCATATATTCCACCAGGAAGTGGAGATCATGTGTACATGGCTCATGTAGATAATATTGTAGATTTAGTATCTAAGCGACATGAGAATAATGTTTGTATTTTCGGTGATTTCAACTTAGGGAATGTAGGCTGGGCAGCCGTGGATGATAGTTTAGTTTCGTATCCGAATAACGTTAATAGTGTTTCTGAAACATACGTCGTTGATAACTTATTGAACGCGAATCTTGCCAAGGTAAACACCTTTATTAATAACTTGTCTAGGACGTTGGATCTAATTTTTATTAGTGATACCATGACTTTTTCACTCTCAGAAAGTCTTGATCCTCTCTCTTGCCCTGGCTTACATCATGTTCCATTAGTTTTTGAATTACAATCTTATGAGTTTAAAAAAATTCGATTAGATATGAACTCAGGAAACTATAATTTTAGAAACTGTGATTTTGATGCGATCAACGCCAAAATAAGCATAATTGATTGGGATAGTATATTCTCAGGTGTTGGTGTCAGTGAGTGCTTTGATATTTTCAAAGGTAAAGTCAACCAAATGTATAGTAGTTTGATCCCTCGAATGCGGAAAAATTGCCATAAAATTCCTTGGTATACGAAGGAGTTAAAAAAACTTAAGAATTTACGAAACAAATTCTTTAAAAAGTACAAATTGTCTAACTCGCCTGCTTTTAAGGAAAAATGTGTATATTATTCAAAGCAATTTAAATCCCTAAGAAATCGGTTTCATAAAAAATAAGTTGAGAAATTTGAATGCGACATTAAGTCGAATCCGAAATCTTTCTGGCGCTACGTTAGAGTTAAAAAGTCATGCTCTAGCATCCCATCTCATGTTTTTTATAATGAAACCTCTGCATACTCTCTTACTGATGCCGTCAAACTTTTTGCAGATTTCTTCAGCTCTAACTTTGTGTCTGATACTGTTTTGCCTGATGTGGTTGAGCATACTGATGTTAATACTCAAATAAATTTTGGTGAACTTTCCATATCACTTGATGATGTTATTCGGGGAATTTCGTTGTTAAAGTCCTCAAAACAATCTGATGTGGATGTACTGTGTTCATTTTTGCTTAAAAATACTGTTGCAATTGCTTATCCGATTTTATTAATTTTCAATAAATCTCTAAAGCGGGAAGATTTTATTAATGCCTGGAAAGTAACTTCCATTGCTCCTATTTTCAAAAGTGGCAATAAGAGCAACATTGCCAACTACCGCCCAATATCAAAACTTTCCACAATATCGAAACTTTTCGAGATTATAATTAAGGAAAAGATATCGTTTGCGGTAAAAAGTATTATTTCACCCAACCAGCATGGTTTTATGTCCGGTAGGTCGACTGTGACTAATCTTGCTGTTTTTACTGAATATTGTCTCTCTGTATTTAATAATAGAGCACAAGTAGATACCACATACACTGATTTTTCTAAGGCTTTCGACAAAGTTAGCCATAAATTACTACTTTTAAAACTTGCTGATCTGGGATTTCACTCCAATATTCTATCATGGGTGAAGTCTTACCTGGCGGATCGGAGTTGTACTCTTGTGGTTGATGGTGTCAGTTCTCGTTCTTTTACCGCGACCTCTGGTGTTCCTCAAGGAAGTGTCCTAGGACCTCTCCTATTCGTAATTTTTATTAATGACATACGTCTTTGCTTAATTTACTCGAATTTTTTGTTGTACGCAGATGATTTGAAAATTTTTACATCAGTCACAAATCAGGCAGATTCCCTACGGCTGCAGTCAGATTTTGACAGAGTAATAGATTGGTGTAGTAGGAATTGCTTACATTTAAATATTAATAAGTGCTTTCACATCTCATTTTCAAAATCCCGTAATGGTATTAACACCTCGTATCACATCGGTCTTTCTGTTTTGAAAACTGTTGATGAAATATTAGATCTTGGAATTGTCTTCGATGCTAAATTTCTCTTTCAGAGTCAACTTAACTGTGTTATTGCTAAGTCATATTCAATGCTTGCGTTCATTCGCCGCTTTAGCTCGGACTTCCATGATCCCTATACGTTAAAGCTACTATATACATCGCTTGTACGGTCTAAACTGGAATATGCTTCCTTCGTTTGGAGATAATACCACGCTTGTCATATACAGCGACTTGAAATGATCCAGAAAAAATTTTTGCGTTTTAGGCTCCGGTCATTACGTTTTCAGTATCCTTTACCATCTTACTACTCTAAATGTCTACTTATAAGACTAAAGCCTCTGGATAGTAGAATATCTATTTTAGCGCTGATATTTATTTATGATTTGATAGGGGGCACGATTGACTCACCGTTTCTTTTGGAGCGTATTCGCTTCAATATACCATCTAGAACACTTCGAAATCATGATATTTTTATTTATTGGATAGGCCCAGAACGACATATTTCGCTAATTCGCCTATTCCTAGGGCATTGAAGGAATTCAATCTTCTTACTAATGCCAGGGAAATTGATTTTTCAGTAAATAAATCAAAGTTTAAATTTATACTAAATGACTTGATATGGTAGATAATATTTAAGCTAATAATTTGTAAATAGTCTGTAAGGATATTTTAATTTGTCCTAGATTTACTTTGAAATAAATAAATAAATAAATAAATTACCCATTTATTGCACAACATCGTGGAAAAATCTCTTAACGAGTCAGCCGATTTTAGCGAAATGAAAGAAAAATGTTCACATGTCGTCAGGTATTTCAAGAAATCTGGAACACAGTTTACTACATGCTACAGTCTCTCAAAAATAACTGGGTTGACGTTGGAAATATTTTGGAGGAAAATCGTCAACTGAGCTGTATTAGTGGAATAAGCTTAAATGCCTTAACAGATACCCTTAAAGTGCTGGCTAAATTTGAGGAAACATCAAAAGAGTTGGAAGGCGATAGCTATCCAACCTTACATTTAGTAATAGTACATGTTTACTACTTAATGCTGCATTGTGAACCAACCAACGATGAGTCAGAATGCATACAAGATTTGAAGTTACCGCTGCGCACACTGCTTAAGGACACTGTACTTAGAAATTTAACAATGATTCACAAAAAAGCTCTATTTCTGTTCCCACCGACTAACAATATCTCCCAGTTTACTGCTGTTAAGAAAAATGAAGTCAAAGAACATTGTAAAACTTTGCTTGAAATGCTAATAAATGAAGACAGTTTGATAAACAATGAAAACTGTCAGTAGAATTCTCTTTCAAACGAAAAAGAATGCCTATTTTCCGGATTTCTCCAGCCTCAAAACATTCCTAGTAGTATTAACCGAGTACAACCAGAATTGATGCTATATGAAAATATTTCTGAGGTCATGCACAACGATTTTGACGTTCTAAAGTGGTGGGAGTTTAATAAACTTAAACATCCTCTATTATTCCAGCTAAGCTGAAAAATATTTGCTACTCCTGCTAGTAGTGCCCCTTCAGAAAGAGTATTTTCAAGCGCCAAGCAATTACTTTCAGATAAGCGTAGTTCCCTAGGGTTTAACCCGACATGTGTTGAAAAAATTATGTTTTTACATATCAATATGAAAAATATTTAGAACATATATAAAAAAAAAACATGCTTGCTTAAATAGTATAAGTTAAATCTATTTAGTTATAGAGATATTAATATCTAAACGCATTAATATGAAAAATTAATAAAATCCTAAAATGGCACATTTATGCACTTTATTTTGTTATAATAAATGGGTTTTACACGGGCAACTACTGTACATTTTTATAATTCATTAATATTCACCAAACTGTAGTTGTATACACAAGTACACCTGCGATACATGTAGTACTACTGAATATACAAGAATATACTGAATATACAAGTTGTACAAGTGAATATACAAGTTGTACTAGTGAATATACAAGTTGTACTACACACATGCGTTGACGCCATTGGTTGTAGTTGTGCTGCATGAGACGAGACCGTGCAAGTCCTTGTATATTTTGCTACTCACAGCCTTTTGTACGCATACACATAAGTTCTCATGCCAGTGAATTGAATGAGAGCTTGTACAAAATTTGTGTGAATGTATTCATAGGCATATTTTTGTGCATTCATGCAGGGGTATAGTGTGTAGGTACATATTTTGTATCAAGTTGTGTGTAGGTATGTAAGTATGTATGCTTAAGATAAATATGTATGTAAGTATGTATGCTTAAATATTAATATGTATGTAAGAATATGTTAGAAGAATTTTGTATAAATAAGCTGACAACATTTGAATAATAGAGCAATTAAGCATTTAGCTTTGATCACTCACAATGCAGTCTATTTTATTTCAAACCTTTTACATGGCGATCCTGCCTACGATTCTTCTGGCTGATTTTTCAGCCTAATTTCATAGCTGGCAAGGACTTTACTGGCTGATTACAGCCTAAGCTTTATAAAAGGAACAAAGAGTTAAGCTATAAAACGAGTTTTTTACTCTAAATTTTACCCTGGAAGAAGAAAAGCAAAAAGTAGCTGATCAAACGAAATCTACTGAAAGCTAATGTGAATAAATTTGGAGCACTCAAAAATTACGCCATTTAGCAATTTTTATGATAATTTACGAGCTTTATAATCGAACTGAAACAGGAGCAGTGATTATGACCAATTTGAAGCACTCAAAAATGATGCCATTTAGCAATTTTTATGATGATGATTTACGGGCTTTATAATCGAAATGATGCAGGAGCAGTGGATTTTAGACATAATTTCTAAGCAGGAAAAATATTCGGGCAACCTAACGACTGCCTATTGACAAGCAAAAATTCAAATTTCTGCTGCAAAACCTTTTTTTTTTTTTTTGCTAAATTTTGAGATATGTTCCAAGAAGAGGACATACAAAGTCAAAGCCAATTTGATCAAATTTTTGAAAGATTAGTTAAACTAAATCTGAAGTTCCAAGAAGGTGAAAACAAAACACTTGAAATACCCAAGCAAGGCCCTAAGCCAATAACAGTGGAGGAATATAGACAGAGAAATAAGATTCAAAAAATTTAGGAACTTAAAGTTCCAAAACCGATAAAATTGAAAAGAAAAAGAGAAGGAAAGCAATTTGCCATTCGAAAAACAATAGCCATGATTTATGAAAAAATTAATTTAAGCACAAATCAGGCAGAAAAAACTAAACTAAAACAAGAAATCAAGGAATTAGGGAAAAATAATTATCAAAATAAAAACCAACCCCAGCAATGTAAACATTAGGGTGTTGAAAAAATAAAAATAAAATACAATTTTGTAAAGCTATTGATTTTAAAATTATAGAAAGATCAAGAAAAATTAAAAGTTATGTAAAAGGCCCACTTGAGGACCACAAAAATTAAATTAAAATTGTAGATGAGGAAAAAATTCTAGTATGGTTGAAAAAATGGTTGGAAACTTACTAACTGGGGAACCAACAATATGGAATGTAAGAAACCCACCAGCAACAACACCCGAAGAATTATATAGGCACGAAGTCAAATTTATGGGAAGAACAGATTAATATATTGAAAAAAAGAAAAATTTTTTTAATAAAAGAAAAAAAAAACAAAAAAAATTTTTTTTTGTCTTCATATTTTTTTTCGATGGGAAGCCAAGAATCAAAAATAGAAGAACCAATGTCAAACGGTGTAAACTCAGTCCAAGTTGTAGATCATACTGAGGCACTAGATACTATCAAAATCATGCTTCTAATAATCTGCGTAGTCAGTTGCATCAGTTTGTTTCTGAAACTCTACTCAGCCCATAATAAATTCCTAAGAAAGCGATATACCGACCCTTCACTTATTTTACCAAAAAATAAGTTATACCAATGCTGAAATTTAAGCAAAATCAAAAGACTGAACAGCTGATTGAGTGTCGTTTCCGCATTCTACTTTAAAGCAATATATGCTTAGCGCTGCCCCAGAGTGAAAAATTTAGCCAAATTACAATGGGATCAAAACTTTTGTGGTAAATATTAGGTATATGTGTAATTTTTTAACTGAAAAACTTAAAACCGGACATTTCGATGTTCGGTTAGACATCAAAACCGGACACTGGCAATCAGCGCAAAACCCGAACTGTCCGGTCGAAAACTGGACAGTTGGCAACCGTGGTGACAATATCGTGACGCTGTGTGTGTAAGCTAAAAAGTAATATCTTTGTGGTATGCATAATAAATATAGTTTAAAACAAGTAAGGAAGGCTAAGTTCGGGTGTAACCGAACATTACATACTCAGTTGAGAGCTATGGAGACCAAATAAGGGAAAATCACTTCGTAGTAAAATGAACCTAGGGTAACCCTGGAATGTGTTTGTATGACATGTGTATCAAATGGAAGGTATTAAAGAGTATTTTAAGAGGTAGTGGGCCATAGTTCTATAGGTGGACGCCATTTAGGGATATCGCCATGAAGGTGGACCAGGGGTGATTCTAGAATTTGTTTGTACGTTATAGGTATCAAATGAAAGGCGTTAATAAGTATTTTAAAAGGGAATGGGCCTTAGTTCTATGGGTGGATGCCTTTTCGGGATATCGCCATAAACGTGGACCAGGGGTGACTCTAGAATGCGTTTGTACAATATGGTTATCGAATGAAAGGTGTTAATGAGTATTTTAAAAGGGCGTGGGCCTTAGTTCTATAGGTGGACGCCTTTTCTAGATATCGCCATAAAGGTGGACAAGGGGTGACTCTAGAATTTGTTTGTACGATATGGGTATCAAGTGAAAAGTGTTAAAGAGAAGGAGTTGGAGAGCCGTGGATTGAATACAACCGGCAATAAACTCGAACTTCAGGCACGACTACGAGAGGCAATGGAATCAGAACGACTTAACGTGTAAGAGTAACTAGAAGCACAGGAGACACGTTTAACATCCAAGATGGAATCGCAGGAGACGCGTATAACAACCAAGATGGAAACACAATTAGAAGAACAGAAGACATATATGACATCTCAGTTGGCTGAGCAGTTGAAAGAACCGGAGGCGGATAAGGGCATCATCGAAACTGGAGGCCCAGGATATAAAAATTTTACAGTTTGAAGAAAAAATCGAGGCCGAGGTGGATGCTTTGAGAGGACGTATCGAGCAGTTTCAACTAAATCGCCCAGAAGTTTCAGCGAGTAATCCAAAGGTAAAAACACCATCCTTTGACGGTTCTGGTCCTTTCCAGGTGTTTCAGATTCAGTTTGAGAAGACCGCTGCAGTGACCCATTAGGGTGCTGAAGATAAAGTTGCTGCACTATTCGCTGCATTGAAAGGATCTGCTGCTGAAATCCTACAGACTATTCCCGAGGGAGTGCGGAACAACTACGAAACATTGATGAGCGCTCTAGAGAGGCGATACGGAGAGAAAACCGCTACCAAAAAGCTAATGAGACCTTGCAGGAGTTTGCCTCGGACGTTGAAAGATTGGTTCATCTCGCAAATGCGGACGCACCCGTGGAATACACCGAGAGGGTAAAAATCCAGAGTTTCCTAAATGGCATACGCGACGTGGAAACGAAGCGAGCTACATACGGAAACCCAAAGCTGTCATTTGCTGAAACGGTATCCCATGCACTGACTCAGGAAACAGCGTCACTTTTGAGTAAGCCCGCATACAAAGCTCAGCGCGTGGAAGTGGAAAGGCCAGACACAATTTTGGAAGCATTAAAAGGAACGCAGCAAAAAAACGATGGTGCCGTAAAATGCTTTAAATGTTGAAAGCCAGGGCACATTGCACGTTATTGCAGTGCCAACCCTAATATTTGCAACAATGTGGGTGACCGTAAACGCAGAGCTGAAGGAGATGAGCAAATCTCCAAATCTACTCAATCGTTAAACTAAATCGAGTCAGCCGCAAGGGGCAACAGCTGGCTCCCGCAATTGAGTGCCCCATAATCTATGTGGGTTTACACAAATAATGTTTTATTCTTCACAATTTTGTCAATTTTGTAACATAGTTTATTTCAATTCATTGTTTGTATTACATTTTTACATTTATATATTTGTTTCAAAACTAATTATTATTTATTTGAATGTTGTAAAAAAGCATATCATATTTTTAATATTTCATATTTTAAATTCTCGTATTTTAAATTTACGTTTTCAAGTTCACGAGAAGACGACGACTGTTTTTAGAAACTACTACGTTAATTTAATAGTTTTTTCCTGAACGTGTTGCTTTTCTATCTAAATGCACAGGTTTCTATGCTCAGTGTTATCCGTTCCTACATTCGGCCGTCCTGACGTTTCACTCGTCCCGAATGATGGTCCCCATGGCTTCACAAACTCTGCCACTGTCGACGTACACCCTGGACCTTCATTCTCACCTATTTTTTCTACTTCATAACGGTCGTGAGGAAGTTTTTTTGTTATTTTGTATGGACCTAAATACTTTGCCTTAAGTTTGAGGCCACTGCCAAATTGAGTGCGTTTAATAGCAACTAAGTCATCTGTTTTATAATTTATCGCTGATTTACGTTTCGTATTAAAGCATATGCGGTCTTCTTGCTGAATTTTCGGTATGTTTTCTTTAGCTTTATTTCGAATTCCGTTATGTTCAGAATTTGTATCTTTCATACTTGCGTCTTGCATAAACTCGTTAAGGTCAGGTAGGTCCTTTAAACGCATATCACATCCCATTAAAATTTTAAAAGGCGAGTACTTAGTACTTCTTGCCGGAATACTATTTATAAATTGCTGGACTTGATCTACATGCCTGTACCACTGTTCCGGATGTTCCTGACTTAGTTTTGCCAACATAGGCACAACTACACGGTGCATCCTCTCTTCATGCCCATTTCCTCGGGGCACACCTGTAGTTATAGTATAATGTTGTATACCCTCTTCTTCGCAATAATCCTTGAACAAATTAGATGTGAAAGCAGAACCCTTATCCGAAATTATTCTTTTGGGATTTCCAAAAATACTAGCCCGCTTTTTCATTTTTTCTACCACCGCAGAAGCTCCGGTATCTTTCGTTGGATATAACCAAACGAACTTTGTGAACCCGTCTACTACAACAAAAATATAATTGTATTGCTTATTCGTGGTTGTCATGGGACCTACGTGATCGACATGTACGGTAGACAACGGTTCAGTGTCTTTGTCGATTGGTGACAAAAGACCTTCCTTTTTACCTGCCTTTGCATTAACCACGATGCACTCAATACAACTGGATACAACTCTCGCTACTTTAGAGGACACTTTCGGTATGAAGTATGACTTTTCAATAATCTCTTGTGTCTTACGTGCTGAAAAGTGGCCCTGCCTATGGGCTAATTTCATAATTTCTTCCTCCATTTGCTCCGGTACAACGATAAGTTCTCTTGTTGGATCTTTGTAAAGGACACCGCGAAATGTGTAAAAGTCATCATACGTATCCTTTTCTAAAATCTTTAAAACCGCCTTCGTCCAACTGCCCTCTTCTTACGCTTTTATCAACCTATGACGCAATGTATCTTCAACAAGCAAACAATGAACCCGACTGAGCGCATCTACGTGCCTCATTTGAGACCCTGATCGATGCTCGATTTGATGATCAAACTCTTGTAGGAACATCGCCCACCTTGTCTTTATCCCCCTTGACGGCGGTTTTTTCTTCTTTATTTATTAGCTCTTGACTCCTTTGATGTTTAGCAATTTTTATTTTTAAATAGTTTTCTTCTTACCTCCTTTGTTGCTTCTTAGGTTATCTCTTCTTTTGATTTCCTTTGAACTTCTTTTATTTTCTTATACTTTCATTTTGACATCATTCTTCTTTTTTCTTCTCGTTTCTCCTCTTTCTTCTTGCTACTAGCTTTTCCTACATACAAGGAACGTACATGCTCACTCGCTTTCGTTTAACGACGAAAATTATAAGTGCAGATGACTTCGTGCTCACGATGTAGCTTGGTTTCGTTTTCAGCATACATACATGGAACAAATTACGTTGACGCGTATATGCATATGTACACATGTATTTTCGCTTTGTCAAGTCTACTTAGTTTGCATGTACACTTTGCACTTACAAAGCCTGCTTTGGTACACCAAAAAAATTGTGGTTCCACTAAAATTACATACATTTTTTTTTTTTTTTTTTTGCAGTTTTTACAACTTTTCAGAAATTTTGACACCACTGTTTATTTGTTTTAAACACATGCAAATTTTACTAATTTTTTAGTTCTTCCTTTGAGAATAATTGCTTGACGGCACTCTAATCCCGGTTGAGCCCCCAATTTATTTGTGGGTTTACACAAATAATGTTTTATTCTTCACAATTTTGTCAATTTTGTAACATAGTTTATTTCAATTCATTGTTTGTATTACATTTTTACATTTATATATTTATTTTAAAACTAATTATTATTTATTTGAATGTTGTAAAAAAGCATATCATATTTTTAATATTTCATATTTTAAATTCTCGTATTTTAAATTTACGTTTTCAAGTTCACGAGAAGACGACGACTGTTTTTAGAAACTACTACGTTAATTTAATAGTTTTTTCCTGAACGTGTTGCTTTTCTATCTAAATGCACAGTGTTTCTGTGCTCAGTGTTATCCGTTCCTACAGCTATATCTCGAAAATTGGAAGAAGGTTAAGCAATCTTACTATCGGACGACATATGGATGGAAAGGAACGTTTATTTACTATAGATACGGGTGTATCTCATTCCATCTTTCGATCAGATTTAGTCAACAAGAAGATAAGACCATTGCTTGGAGCAAGATTACTTACGGCCACGGGGGAGGACACCCAGGTAATTGGAGAAGTAGCAATTGGGAACGTCACGGTACTACACAATTTTATAGTGGCAGATATTGTAGATGAAATCATAATTGGAGTGGACTTCTTAATCGACCAAGGCATCAAGATCGATATGCAAGCAAGAAGATGCGATATAAGGAAATTGATGTGCCACTTAATTTCGGCTACGAGAGACGCTACAGCATTAAACGAGTGCTGGTGGAAGAGAGTCAGCAAATACCACCAAAATCAGAAGCAGTCATCTGGGCAAAGTTTGGTGGAGATTGTGGAAAAAACATATTGTGGGTTGTCGAAGCAGCAAACAAATCAACACCGAATGTACTCGCAGGAATAACTCTGGCTATGACAAAACAAAATGGACGTATTCCGGTAAGAGTACTCAATGAGTTCAAGTCACCACTCAAACTGACCAAAAGAGTTATTGTAGTGCAAACAGCCAACAATTTAAGGCCAAATATTTAAATCAGCTGCCCTGTAACAAGAATAGTCTAAATGTTCATCAACACATAAAAAAGCATTTTCAATTCTTGCTGACATAGCCATTCACACGATTTAATACAGGTGTGTGTACAACACAACCAAACAAATTTGCATTCAAGCAAATTTGTGAACGTTGCATTTCCCACAGAAGTCACAACTCAACACAGGTGTGTAGTAGAGTCCTGCATGAATGCATTCACACGTGAATGTACAATGAGACATACTGATGCTGTCTCAGTATCCATCGTACTTCACGCCAATGAGTTTGTATTGTATGAGTGATGGTATGCAAAGAGAAGTTGTATGTACCCACATTTTGTCTGCGTTGTATATGCGCGCATTCATATCATTACAAAAGAAATTCATACATACACATGTCTCATCGAGAAGGACAATGAGATAAACGTTGTACATGTTGTACCAATGAATATACTATGAATACTAAGTACCTATGTACTTGTTTTCGTTCTAAAATGATGTGTGCATTTATGAAAAGTTAAATATTTGCGTTGAAACTATGAAAAACGTAACAAAAAATATGGGTATTTTTAAGTGGCGAATGCAAAATATTTTAATAAGAAATAAAAATACTAACTATATTTTCTTAAGAGCTAAGAAACGTTTACAAATCATACATGCTGGAGAAATTTGCAATGTTTCCCGCCTTTCATACAAAAATTTCAAAAATTAACAAAACTTCAAAATATATATTGCGCCGTTATCCCTAATCACCATCAACTTGTATGATGTATGAATAGAATTATCCTAGGCTGAAAGTCATTGGTTATTTGGTAAAACGTTATTTCCCTAAAATGAATATACACGCATACATACATAAAACTATTTTCATTAGACAATGAAAATCCGCGATACAAAACAATGGTAGGCATTCTCAATTTATGTGGGGATTTCCCATAACTAACGATCCTGAAACATGTATGATGTGCATCGCTAATCACCATACATACACTTGTATGGTGATAGACACTTGCTTGCCTGAAGGCCATCGATTATGGCCTTAAAATTGGGTTAGGATATATTTATATATATATATATATATATACATATTGCATTGTAGAAAAATGTCATCTATTTCTTTAACTATTTATATAATTAAACGCACTTCAGTATATATAGAATACATGTACATACGCTTTGAAATAAAGCGCGGAATAGAACTATATAAGTAGAGAAATTAATTGAAGAAGGATCATGCCAATGGATAACTACATTGAAGTATCACCAACTAAACCACAATACTTCTTCTGAAGCCTTTTAATATTTAGTGCACAAATATATACATATATCATGGCCCAATTAACATTAGCCAATTCACCGATATCCGTAAAAAATCGCCAATTTGCCGAAATAAAAGAAAAAATAGTCAAGGGAGACGATAAAATCATTTTAACTGCCCGAAAGAGCAAAGTTTGGAATATTTTCGGCAAAGCAGATATTGGCGGCAGGTTTTTGGACAAAGTAGTAGCTTGCAAAGACTGCAGTAGCGTTTTAACCTTTACAAAGATCACATCGAATTTAGTCAAACACAAGTGTTACAAAACTTTTACAGATCGAGTTGACAATAGGCCCCGAATAGATGTTGATGACGAAACAAGAAAGGACGTTGTCCGATCTGTTACAGGATAGGTTGTAAAAAATTGCCGATCGTTTCAAATTGTCGAGGATGAAGGCCTGCAGGAATACACAGAGCTAATATTGTCAATAGGAGCCAAGTATGGTCCAAATGTATACGTTTAAAAAATTGCTACCACACCCTACCACTGTATCCAGAAACATAGACAAGCTCTACAAAATTGAGAACAGAATAATAGTAACTAAGTGGCGGATTTCTTGGACTCACTTCGGATATATGGACAGACACTGTTTCAAAGCATTCCTACTTATCACTAAAGCTGCACTTTATCATAAATGCAAAATTAGTCACAAAATTGCTTGCTTTTAAGTCCATGGACTCCGAGCCCTGTACCAGTAAGAATTGCCTATTTCAATACCCTGCGGAATACCCTTATTGTTTTTCACGAACTTTTTCACGATAGATCAAAGAATTCTGCAAAAAGTGACTGAAGCTCTGGACGAATTTGATTGCTCCTTGGATAAAGCCATTATTGTTACGTATAGAGGAACTAACATGAAAGCCGCTTTCCAACATCACATATAATAAGTTCGGCAGTTGTCGCGGACGGACGTATTTTATCAAGCTCCGTGTTATTTTAAACTTTTCGTGCATAAAGTACCCACATAATTATTTGATTGTGTTATGTGTAAACATATTACCTTGCTGACACAAATAACTAGTGTCGTGAATTTATATGTGTTGATTGCTTATAAACTTTGTAATATAAGCTTTCATAATGCCTTGCTATTGTAAACTAAAGGTTGAGCGCAGTGACCCCAAGATTCAGTGCGCAAAGTGCAAAGAGATTTTTCATTTGAGCTGTGTTGGATTTGTTCAAGCCGATGTCGATTATTTGCACTCAGCGAATAAATCGTTTTATAGTAATGTGTGTATGGCGGAACGTCGTTCATCTCTTTGTTTGCCGACACCCCCTGTCGCTACAAGTGATCAAAGTCGTCAAATTTTGACTGAGAATCAGAAAATAATAAAAAATAAGAGTACAAGTGCTAACTCTCTTTTGGATACTTTATCTAATGATATTTCAGACGCAGGTATGCAAAAAGGTGCTGCGGTATGCAATAATCATGCTCTTGATTTGCGATCTGTGCTTTCTGCTTTATCCGCTATTCGCAATGATAACAAAGAGTTAGCTAACAAGTGTGATGCACTACGTGCTGAAGTTCACTCTGCATAACTGCCTGCAAGCTAAAGATGACGCTATAACATCATTAACTGCTGAAATAAATGGGCTGCATTCTGTTGTTGGTGATTTGTATAAGCTCTTCACTGAGTATGCTCTTAGTGTAAACAAACGTGAAGAGATCACCGAAAATTCTAATTCGTCTCTTGGATCTCCTACAAATCTACATACGAATGATGTTCTAAGTACTGAAGGTGTCTCTGTTGTTGCTGCTTCCGCTGTCGCTAACACAGTAGATAAACGGTCAACTGCTTCTTATATAGATATCGCTTTAAGTGCTTTGACAACAATTGTTTCTCCTACCGCGCTGTGTCCGCATGATAATGTGAATGCTAATATGAATGCTAATAATAATCATACAGTAAGCGCTAAAGGTTTGCTTACTTCAAATGGTACCTTGTCTCTAATCTCTAATGATGTTAATAATGAGGGCCCATTGATGATTCTACAAAAGACCAAGCGTGCAAAGAAATTTAAATTAAAAATGCTAACCAAGCGAATGAGCCAGTGGATCCTCCTACTTCTTCAAAGGCTCCATCTATAATTTCTGTTCAAGCTCAACCTGCCACCCCGTCTGCTAGCTCTGGTACTAGTACTATACAAGCGTTACCACCTAGTTATGCTGATGCTGCCAAGACAAAATCAAATAGTGTGCAGATTGATTGTAATGATGCGAATAGCGCTAATCTAAGCAGAGTCCCAGGGTCTAAACCGAAAGTAAAGAGTTCTCGCATAATTCTACATAAGCCATTAGCTTTTGGTGTGAGCAATAATGTAGAACTAGGTGTTGCCGCTAAGCTTAAATGGTTGCATGTCTCATCTTTCCAGCTTAGTGTAACTGAAGAAGATATTGTGAACTACGTCTCGAAGTATGCTGGCATAAACAAGATTTATTTGAAATGCGATAAACTTGTAAGAAAAGGTACTGAGTTGTCTGACCTTAGGAAAATTACTTTCAAACTGGGCGTAACTGAATCATTTTATGATAAAGTAGTTGATGCGAGTATCTGGTCCATCAATGTAATTATACGACCATTCCAGTTTTTTCAAAGGAGTGGTTCAGCGCAACAGGTTCCGTAACACCACAAGCCTATGACAGGCCTCTTAGTATTTATTATGAAAATTCATCGGGGCTTAGAATTAAATCTAAGAAGCTTTATGAATTCACTTCAGATTTGAACTACGATGCTCTAGTTTTTGTGGAAACCTGGCTTAATAGTGCATTTTATGACTCCGAATTTTTTGATCCTAACCTCTACAATGTCTATCGCAAAGACCGCGACTCGATAAAAACTGACGCTACTCGGGGTGGTGGAATTTTAATCGCCGTTCAAAGGAAATATGGCTCGTCAATTATATCGCTGCAGAATGGAGACTCACTGTTAGATCAACTATGTGTTTGCATATATGGCTCTTTGCCTCTCTTTGTATGTGCCTCATATATTCCACCAGGACGTGAAGATCATGTGTACATGGCTCATGTAGATAATATTGTAGATTTAGTATCTAAGCGACATGAGAATAATGTTTGTATTTTCGGTGATTTCAACTTAGGGAATGTAGGCTGGGCAGCCGTGGATGATAGTTTAGTTTCGTATCCGAATAACGTTAATAGTGTTTCTGAAACATACGTCGTTGATAACTTATTGAACGCGAATCTTGCCCAGGTAAACACCTTTATTAATAACTTGTCTAGGACGTTGGATCTAATTTTTATTAGTGATACCATGACTTTTGCACTCTCAGAATGTCTTGATCCTCTCTCTTGCCCTGGCTTACATCATGTTTCATTAGTTTTTGAATTACAATCTTATGAGTTTAAAAAAATTCGATTAGATATGAACTCAGGAAACTATAATTTTAGAAACTGTGATTTTGATGCGATCAACGCCAAAATAAGCATAATTGATTGGGATAGTATATTCTCAGGTGTTGGTGTCAGTGAGTGCTTTGATATTTTCAAAGGTAAAGTCAACCAAATGTATAGTAGTTTGATCCCTCGAATGCGGAAAAATTGCCATAAAATTCGTTGGTATACGAAGGAGTTAAAAAAACTTAAGAATTTACGAAAGAAATTCTTTAAAAAGTACAAATTGTCTAACTCGCCTGCTTTTAAGGAAAAATATGTGTATTATTCAAAGCAATTTAAATCCCTAAGAAATCGGCTTCATAAAAAATAAGTTGACAAATTTGAATGCGACATTAAGTCGAATCCGAAATCTTTCTGGCGCTACGTTCGAGCTAAAAAGTCATGCTCTAGCATCCCATCTCATGTTTTTTAGAATGAAACCTCTGCATACTCTCTTACTGATGCCCTCAAACTTTTTGCAGATTTCTTCAGCTCTAACTTTGCGTCTGATACTGTTTTGCCTGATGTGGTTGAGCATACTGATGTTAATACTCAAATAAATTTTGGTGAACTTTCCATATCACTTGATGATGTTATTCGGGGAATTTCGGTGTTAAAGTCCTCAAAACAATCTGATGTGGATGTACTGTGTTCATTTTTGCTTAAAAATACTGTTGCAATTGCTTATCCGATTTTATTAATTTTCAATAAATCTCTAAAGCGGGGAGATTTTATTAATGCCTGGAAAGTAACTTCCATTACTCCTATTTTCAAAAGTGGGAATAAGAGCAATATTGCCAACTACCGCCCAATATCAAAACTTTCCACAATATCGAAACTTTTCGAGATTATAATTAAGGAAAAGATATCGTTTGCGGTAAAAAGTATTATTTCACCCAACCAGCATGGTTTTATGTCCGGTAGGTCGTCTGTGACTAATCTTGCTGTTTTTACTGAATAATGTCTCTCTGTATTTAATAATAGAGCACAAGTAGATACCACATACACTGATTTTTCTAAGGCTTTCGACAAAGTTAGCAATAAATTACTACTTTTAAAACTTGCTGATCTGGGATTTCACTCCAATAATCTATCATGGGTGAAGCCTTACCTGGCGGATCGGAGTTGTACTGTTGTGGTTGATGGTGTCAGTTCTCGTTCTTTTACCGCGACCTCTGGTGTTCCTCAAGGAAGTGTCCTAGGACCTCTCCTATTCGTAATTTTTATTAATGACATACGTCTTTGCTTAATTTACTCGAATTTTTTGTTGTACGCAGATGATTTGAAAATTTTTACATCAGTCACAAATCAGGCAGATTCCCTACGGCTGCAGTCAGATTTTGACAGAGTAATAGATTGGTGTAGTAGGAATTGCTTACATTTAAATATTAATAAGTGCTTTCACATCTCATTTTCAAAATCCCGTAATGGTATTAACACCTCGTATCACATCGGTCTTTCTGTTTTGAAAACTGTTGATGAAATATTAGATCTTGGAATTGTCTTCGATGCTAAATTTCTCTTTCAGAGTCAACTTAACTGTGTTATTGCTAAGTCATATTCAATGCTTGCGTTCATTCGCCGCTTTAGCTCGGACTTCCATGATCCCTATACGTTAAAGCTACTATATACATCGCTTGTACGGTCTAAACTGGAATATGCTTCCTTCCTTGCGTTTTAGGCTCCGGTCATTACGTTTTCAGGATCCTTTACCATCTTAATACTCTAGATGTCTACTTATAAGACTAAAGCCTCTGGATAGTAGAAGATCTATTTTAGCGCTGATATTTATTTATGATTTGATAGGGGGCACGATTGACTCACCGTTTCTTTTGGAACGTATTCGCTTCAATATACCATCTAGAACACTTCGAAATCATGATATTTTTTTATTGGATAGGGCCAGAACGACATATGTATGTCGCTAATTCGCCTATTGCTAGGGCATTGAAGGAATTCAATCTTCTTACTAATGCCAGGGAAATTGATTTTTCAGTAAATAAATCAAAGTTTAAACTTATACTAAATGACTTGATATGGTAGATAATATTTAAGCTAATAATTTGTAAATAGTCTGTAAGGATATTTTAATTTGTCCTAGATTTACTTTGAAATAAATAAATAAATAAATAAATTACCAATTTATTGCACAACATCGTGGAAAAATCTCTTAACGAGTCAGCCGATTTTAGCGAAATGAAAGAAAAATGTTCACGTGTCGTCAGGTATTTCAAGAAATCTGGAGCCAATGCACAACAACCCTTAAAAGCATTTCTCCGACAAGATGGAACACAGTTTACTACATGCTACAGTCTCTCAAAAATAACTGGGTTGACGTTGGAAATATTTTGGAGGAAAATCGTCAACTGAGCTGTATTAGTGGAATAAGCTTAAATGCCTTAACAGATACCCTTAAAGTGCTGGCTAAATTTGAGGAAACATCAAAAGAGTTGGGGCGATAGCTATCCAACCTTACATTTAGTAATAGTACATGTTTACTACTTAATGCTGTATTGTGAACCAACCAACGATGAGTCAGAATGCATACAAGATTTGAAGTTACCGCTGCGCACACTGCTTAAGGACACTGTACTTAGAAATTTAACAATGATTCACAAAAAAGCTCTATTTCTGTTCCCACCGACTAACAATATCACCCAGTTTACTGCTGTTAAGAAAAATGAAGTCAAAGAACATTGTAAAACTTTGCTTGAAATGCTAATAAATTAAGACAGTTTGATAAACAATGAAAACTGTCAGTAGAATTCTCTTTCAAACGAAAAAGAATGCCTATTTTCCGGATTTCTCCAGCCTCAAAACATTCCTAGTAGTATTGACCGAGTACAACCAGAATTGATGCTATATGAAAATATTTCTGAGGTCATGCACAACGATTTTGACGTTCTAAAGTGGTGGGAGTTTAATAAACTTAAACATCCTCTATTATTCCAGCTAAGCCGAAAAATATTTGCTACTCCTGCTAGTAGTGCCCCTTCAGAAAGAGTATTTTCAAGCGCCAAGCAATTACTTTCAGATAAGCGTAGTTCCCTAGGGTTTAACCCGACATGTGTTGAAAAAATTATGTTTTTACATATCAATATGAAAAATATTAAGAACATCGCGGGTTCGAATCGAGCTCAAGGCCTAACAATAAATTTTTTATCATTATTATTGTTATGATAAATTTTTCCTTATTTGAAAAAATTTTTAAATTAGAATAGAAGAAAGAAAAAATTTTGACAACTGCCAAAGCTCGTTGTATAGATCCATTTCGGGAACTGCTAAATTCCTTCATCGGCAACGTTTAGGCGCCGCTGCCGTCACAGTGGTTTTTTGTTTGTCTTCATTAATACTACTTCTATTCTGGTTCGTGCCAATTGATATTCACAACACTGCGACATCTGTTGCAGAATAGATGTGAAAATTGGACTTGTTTGATGGCAATGCTGCCATAGTGTTATATTTTATTGACACTTTTTCCCCGTGCTCTGGGATGTATTAACAATTTTTGTTGTTATATCGGCCTACTGATTTGTAAGAGATCGAATCGAGCTCAAGGCCTAACAATAAATTTTTTATCATTATTATTGTTATGATAAAGTTTTTCTTATTTGAAAAAATTTTTTAATTAGAATAGAAGAAAGAAAAAAATTTTGACAACTGCCAAAGCTCGTTGTATAGATCCATTTCGGGAACTGCTAAATTCCTTCATTGGCAACGTTTAGGCGCCGCTGCCATCACAGCGGTTTTTGTTTGTCTTCATTAATCCTACTTCTATTCTGGTTCGTGCCAATTGATATTTACAACACTGCGACATCTGTTGCAGAACAGATGTGAAAATTGGACTTGTTTGATGGCAATGCTGCCATAGTGTCATATTTTATTGACACTTTTTCCCCGTGCTCTGGGATGTATTAACAATTTTTGTTGTTATATCGGCCTACTGATTTGTAAGATCGCGGGTTCGAATCGAGCTCAAGGCCTAACAATAAATTTTTTATCATTATTATTGTTATGATAAATTTTTTCTTATTTGAAAAAATTTTTTAATTAGAATAGAAGAAAGAAAAAATTTTGACAACTGCCAAAGCTCGTTGTATAGATCCATTTCGGGAACTGCTAAATTCCTTCATCGGCAACGTTTAGGCGCCGCTGCCATCACAGCGGTTTTTTGTTTGTCTTCATTAATCCTACTTCTATTCTGGTTCGTGCCAATTGATATTCACAACTGTTGAAATTCTATTTCATGTGGCAACTCTGTTTTTCATTTGCAACTTGTAATCGCATTTTTGCTTTGCGAATTATTTCTTTGTATTCGCCATTTTAACTTACGAAGAATTCTTTTCTATCTGTGTGTATCTAACCGACGTTGAAGTAAGTCGAAATAAACATTCTTTATTGTTCAGAAGAGCGGCTGTTTTTATTTTAAATTAGAGGACCTCCAACAGGTTATGGGCCCAGCCCCTACATAAAGTGCTAAGAAAAATGAACAATTCCTCGTTTTTTAATGTTGAGAAGTTGGATGAGTCCAACTATGACGCATGGTGCGTTCAAGTAAAAAGTATACTTGTATACAAGGAGCTCTGGGATGTGGTGTCAGGTGCACTTATGCAGCCAGCTACAGAAGCCGAAGACGCTGAACAAAAAGCATGGAAATCGAGTGATGAGAAGGCCATGGCAACAATTGTGTTAAGCCTAACGCCAATACAAATTGCCTACGTGAAAAAATGCAAAACAGCAAAAGAAGCATGGAGTGTGTTGCAGGATATACATCGACCAAAAGGCCCTGCGCGAAAGGTGTCTTTATTTAAGCAGCTACTGGATATGCGCATGGCAGAAAGTGATAAGGTACAACAATATCTAAGCAATTTTTCGAGTATAGTTGAGAAGCTAGCAGAAATTGGTATAGATCTGCAGGAGGAGTTATTTGTAATAATGCTCCTAGCTAGTCTTCCGAAGTCTTTCGAAAATTTAGTTGTCGCGTTAGAGTCACGCGATGAGCTTCCAAAGCTGAGTTTGTTAAAAATTAAATTGCTTGAGGAAGAGCAACGTCGAAAAATGAGTGTGTCGCCTATTGCAGAAAGTAGCGTGGAAGTTTTCATGGCACATGAAAAGGGTAAAAGCAGTGGCAGCAAGTCGTCGCAGCGAAGTAAATGTTCTAGATATCGATCGAACTTAAAATGTTTTAGTTGTGGACGCACGGGTCATTTTGCTGCACAATGCAACAAAAGCAACAAAAAACAGGAACAGACAGATAAAACAAACGAGAAACCAAAAGCATTTACTCTGTTCTCAGCGTTTGAGTCAAACAACTTGCAGTCGAACGTATGGTGTATCGATAGCGGAGCCACGTCGCATATGTGTTGTGACAGAAACATGTTCGATGAGTTGAATGAATACAATGAAAACATTTTGTTAGCTGGTAACAAATGTATAGAAGCAATGGGAAAGGGAACAGTTCGACTAAAAGCAGAAGGGAAAGAAATCCAGCTGATTGATGTACTTTACGTTCCTGTATTGCAATGCAATTTTATTTCAGTATCGAAAGCAGTGAAAAATAACCTTTGCGTTAAATTTGCAAAAAATTTTGTCACGGTATATGAAAACAACGGCAGCGTAATATTGCGTGGAAACAAAGTTGGTGGTATATTTTTGTTCACAGAAAATAAGAAAATGTTATTCTTTGCAGGCCAGCAGAATGAAGCAATGAAGTGGCATGCACGGTATGGTCATTTGAACTATGACAGCATGCGTATGCTTGTAAGCAAAAATTTAATGAACGGGCTTCAAGTAAATGTGCCAAAATCTATTCCGTGTGTTGTATGTATGCAGAGTAAATGTGTAACAAAACCATTTACATCAAGTTCAAATCGAGCAAGCGAATTACTTGAACTAGTACATACAGATGTATTTGGGCCAGTAAAAACATCGGCTGGTGGTTCGAAATACGTATTGACATTTGTAGATGACAAATCAAGATATGGTTTTGTTTATTTAATGAAGCACAAAAGCGAAGTTTTCAGTAAATTTAAAGAATTCAAGATTTTCGCTGAACGTCAAACTGGGTGTCTAATTAAAGCCATTAGAAGTGACAATGGCACTTAATACACAAATAATTTGTTTCAGCAGTATGTAAAAGATTGTGGCATTTTGCATCAGTTCACGGTACCCTACACCCCGCAGCAGAATGGTGTAGCTGAACGCTATAACCGGACATTGGTAGAGATGGCACGGAGCATGCTAATTGGTGCGAACTTGAGTGATACATTATGGGCAGAAGCTGTAAATACTGCAGCCTACTTGCGAAATAGGTCACCAACAAAAGCAGTTGATGAAATGGCGCCTTATGAGGCATGGTATAAAAGAAAACCAGTTGTGTCACATCTAAGAACATTTGGATCAGTGGCTTACGCCTTAGATAAAAAACCTAAAAGTAAATTCAATGCTAAGGGAAAAGCGTATGTAATGGTTGGTTACGGTAGTGCTGCCAAGGGCTATCGCTTGTATGATTCTGCCACAAGAGGAATTATTTTAAGACGTGATGTATCATTTATAGAACCAACTATTCCGAAAGAAAATCTAAACGTTGATTTATATATTTTAAAGTCAAATCAAGATAAGCCAGAAGGTGAATGTGTAAGCACTGAAGACAAGCTAAAGAGTGAGTGGGTTAGCACTGAAGACAAGCCAGAGAGTGAATGTGTTAGCACTGAAGACAAGCTAGATAATGAACGTGTTAGTGCTGAAGATGACCCAGAGAGTGATTATAAATCTGCAAAAGAAGAAAGTGATGAAGAGCCTGCTACTAAACAAGTAGGACCTGGTCGGCCTAAGTTGGTGCGGTCAGGGAAACCAGGAAGGCCAAGAAAGGATACCATTATGCAAATTTTCTCTATGATGTTGATATTCCGAATACAGTGGGTGAAGCCATGTCTAGTGACCATGCAAGTGAGTGGCGTAAAGCAATGTGTGCTGAATATCAAGCTCTTTTAGACAACGATACATGGGAGCTAGTAGATTTACCAAAAAATCAGAAAGCTATAAAGTGCAAATGGGTATTCTCTATCAAGAAAAACAAGAACGGTGAAATTGATCGATTTAAGGCAAGGCTAGTAGCCAAAGGGTGCAGCCAAGTATATGGGGTGAACTATACCGATACGTTTTCACCTGTGGTGCGGTATTCTACGATCCGTACAATTTTCGCGTTAGCTGCAGAGTACCAGCTATACCTACACCATGTTGACGTTTCATCTGCGTTTTTAAATGGTATCATAGATGACGAAATATATATGGTGCAGCCTGAAACATTTACAAACAGCGAGCATCCCAATAAAGTCTTAAAGTTAAAGAAAGCTTTATATGGTTTGAAACAGGCAGGACGTCAATGGAATATGAGGTTGCATGACATTTTAATTAATATTGGTTTTAAACAATGTGTAACAGAGCCTTGCGTATATACGAAGCATCACGACGGGCACATCAATTTGTTAGCAGTGTATGTAGATGATTTGCTAATAGCCAGCTCAAACAAGAAAGAGATGAGCTCTATTAAACACGAAATTTCGAAAAGACTGCAAGTGGTAGATAAGGGTCCTGTTCAATTATTTCTTAGTATGGAAGTCGAAAGAGAAGGTGAAAGGGGCGCAATAGCTATACGACAAAAAGGGCAAATCAAAGAATTGCTGCAACAACATGACATGTTAGACTGTCGTCCTATAGCAACACCACTCGATCCTAAGCAACAAATATTACGCGCTGATTCTAGTTGCAAGCGCGTTGGCAAACAAGAGTACCAGTCGCTGATAGGCTCGTTGTTGTATCTGGCGTTGTGCACAAGGCCAGATATTATACATACAGTGTGCAAGCTTGCGCAGCATAATAATGAGCCACATAGCGAACACTTGGCAGCGGCAAAAAGGGTGTTAAGATATTTATGTTCTACGATTGATTTATCGCTCACGTACAGTAAGAAGGGAACGCCGATACAATGCTATGCTGATGCTGATTGGGGTGGAGAGTCACTCGAGCGCAAATCGTTCACTGGCTATGTATTTCTTTTAGCCGGTGGTGCGGTGTCTTGGGAGTCGAAGAAGCAATCAACAGTGGCCTTGAGCAGCACCGAAGCGGAATACATATCGTTGTCAACTGCCGCAAAAGAGGTTATGTTCATAAAACAATTTTTGGACGAAATAAATGTACATAGGCCTGACAAAATTGTTGTAAATGGTGATAATTTAAGCTCATTACATCTTATCAAAAATGCTGTATACCATACAAGATGTAAGCACATAGAAATTAAAGATCATCATATAAAAGATATGTATCAGAAAAATTTAATTGAATTACAATATTGTTCAAGCTCAGATAATATTGCAGATGTATTTACGAAAAATCTAAGCAGGTTAAATCATAACAAGTTTGTAAAATTGTTAGGTTTAATCTAGTACATGTAAAATAACTTCAAAGTTTTTTTTTTTTGAGTTAAATTATTAATTTGTGACTGCAAATGAATACCAGATTTGAGGAGGAGTGTTGAAATTCTATTTCATGTGGCAACTCTGTTTTTCATTTGCAACTTGTAATCGCATTTTTGCTTTGCGAATTCTTTGTTTGTATTCGCCATTTTAACTTACGAATAATTCTTTTCTATCTGTGTGTATCTAACCGACGTTGAAGTAAGTCGAAATAAACATTCTTTATTGTTCAGAAGAGCGGCTGTTTTTATTTTAAATTAGAGGACCTCCAACTACAACACTGCGACATCTGTTGCAGAATAGATGTGAAAATTGGACTTGTTTGATGGCAATGCTGCCATAGTGTCATATTTTATTGACCCTTTTTCCCCGTACTCTGGGATGTATTAACAATTTTTGTTGTTATATCGGCCTACTGATTTGTAAGATCGCGGGTTCGAATCGAGCTCAAGGCCTAACAATAAATTTTTTATCATTATTATTGTTATGATAAATTTTTTCTTATTTGAACAAATTTTTAAATTAGAATAGAAGAAAGAAAAAATTTTGACAACTGCCAAAGCTCGTTGTATAGATCCATTTCGGGAACTGCTAAATTCCTTCATCGGCAACGTTTAGGCGCCGCTGCCATCACAGCGGTTTTTTGTTTGTTTTCATTAATCCTACTTCTATTCTGGTTCGTGCCAATTGATATTCACAACACTGCGACATCTGTTGCAGAATAGATGTGAAAATTGGACTTGTTTGATGGCAATGCTGCCATAGTGTCATATTTTACTGACACTTTTTCCCCGTGCTCTGGGATGTATTAACAATTTTTGTTGTTATATCGGCCTACTGATTTGTAAGATCGCGGGTTCGAATCGAGCTCAAGGCCTAACAATAAATTTTTTATCATTATTATTGTTATGATAAATTTTTTCTTATTTGAAAAAATTTTCAAATTAGAATAGAAGAAAGAAAAAATTTTGACAACTGCCAAAGCTCGTTGTATAGATCCATTTCGGGAACTGCTAAATTCCTTCATCGGCAACGTTTAGGCGCCGCTGCCATCACAGCGGTTTTTTGTTTGTCTTCATTAATCCTACTTCTATTCTGGTTCGTGCCAATTGATATTCACAACACTGCGACATCTGTTGCAGAATAGATGTGAAAATTGGACTTGTTTGATGGCAATGCTGCCATAGTGTCATATTATATTGACACTTTTTCCCCGTGCTCTGGGATGTATTAACAATTTTTGTTGTTATATCGGCCTACTGATTTGTAAGATCGCGGGTTCGAATCGAGCTCAAGGCCTAACAATAAATTTTTTATCATTATTATTGTTATGATAAATTTTTTCTTATTTGAAAAATTTTTTAATTAGAATAGAAGAAAGAAAAAATTTTGGCAACTGCCAAAGCTCGTTGTATAGATCCATTTCGGGAACTGCTAAATTCCTTCATCGGCAACGTTTAGGCGCCGCTGCCATCACAGCGGTTTTTTGTTTGTCTTCATTAATCCTACTTCTATTCTGGTTCGTGCCAATTGATATTCACAACACTGCGACATCTGTTGCAGAACAGATGTGAAAATTGGACTTGTTTGATGGCAATGCTGCTATAGTGTCATATTTTATTGACACTTTTTCCCCGTGCTCTGGGATGTATTAACAATTTTTGTTGTTATATCGGCCTACTGATTTGTAAGATCGCGGGTTCGAATCGAGCTCAAGGCCTAACAATAAATTTTTTATCATTATTATTGTTATGATAAATTTTTTCTTATTTGAAAAAATTTTTAAATTAGAATAGAAGAAAGAAAAAAATTTTTTTTGACAACTGCCAAAGCTCGTTGTATAGATCCATTTCGGGAACTGCTAAATTCCTTCATCGGCAACGTTTAGGCGCCGCTGCCATCACAGCGGTTTTTTGTTTGTCTTCATTAATCCTACTTCTATTCTGGTTTGTGCCAATTGATATTCACAACACTGCGACATCTGTTGCAGAATAGATGTGAAAATTGGACTTGTTTGATGGCAATGCTGCCATAGTGTCATATTTTATTGACACTTTTTCCCTGTGCTCTGGGATGTATTAACAATTTTTGTTGTTATATCGGCCTACTGATTTGTAAGATCGCGGGTTCGAATCGAGCTCAAGGCCTAACAATAAATTTTTTATCATTATTATTGTTATGATAAATTTTTCCTTATTTGAAAAAATTTTTAAATTAGAATAGAAGAAAGAAAAAATTTTGACAACTGCCAAAGCTCGTTGTATAGATCCATTTCGGGAACTGCTAAATTCCTTCATCGGCAACGTTTAGGCGCCGCTGCCGTCACAGTGGTTTTTTGTTTGTCTTCATTAATACTACTTCTATTCTGGTTCGTGCCAATTGATATTCACAACACTGCGACATCTGTTGCAGAATAGATGTGAAAATTGGACTTGTTTGATGGCAATGCTGCCATAGTGTCATATTTTATTGACACTTTTTCCCCGTGCTCTGGGATGTATTAACAATTTTTGTTGTTATATCGGCCTACTGATTTGTAAGATCGCGGGTTCGAATCGAGCTCAAGGCCGAACAATAAATTTTTTATCATTATTATTGTTATGATAAATTTTTTCTTATTTGAAAAAATTTTTAAATTAGAATAGAAGAAAGAAAAAAATTTTGACAACTGCCAAAGCTCGTTGTATAGATCCATTTCGGGAACTGCTAAATTCCTTCATTGGCAACGTTTAGGCGCCGCTGCCATCACAGCGGTTTTTTGTTTGTCTTCATTAATCCTACTTCTATTCTGGTTCGTGCCAATTGATATTCACAACACTGCGACATCTGTTGCAGAATAGATGTGAAAATTGGACTTGTTTGATGGCAATGCTGCCATAGTGTCATATTTTATTGACACTTTTTCCCCGTGCTCTGGGATGTATTAACAATTTTTGTTGTTATATCGGCCTACTGATTTGTAAGATCGCGGGTTCGAATCGAGCTCAAGGCCTAACAATAAATTTTTTATCATTATTATTGTTATGATACATTTTTTCTTATTTGAAAAAATTTTTAAATTAGAATAGAAGAAAGAAAAAATTTTGACAACTGCCAAAGCTCGTTGTATAGATCCATTTCGGGAACTGCTAAATTCCTTCATCGGCAACGTTTAGGCGCCGCTGCCATCACAGCGGTTTTTTGTTTGTCTTCATTAATCCTACTTCTATTCTGGTTCGTGCCAATTGATATTCACAACACTGCGACATCTATTGCAGAATAGATGTGAAAATTGGACTTGTTTGATGGCAATGCTGCCATAGTGTCATATTTTATTGACCCTTTTTCCCCGTGCTCTGGGATGTATTAACAATTTTTGTTGTTATATCGGCCTACTGATTTGTAAGATCGCGGGTTTGAATCGAGCTCAAGGCCTAACAATAAATTTTTTATCATTATTATTGTTATGATAAATTTTTTCTTATTTGAAAAAATTTTTAAATTAGAATAGAAGAAAGAAAAAATTTTGACAACTGCCAAAGCTCGTTGTATAGATCCATTTCGGGAACTGCTAAATTCCTTCATCGGCAACGTTTAGGCGCCGCTGCCATCACAGCGGTTTTTTGTTTGTTTTCATTAATCCTACTTCTATTCTGGTTCGTGCCAATTGATATTCACAACACTGCGACATCTGTTGCAGAATAGATGTGAAAATTGGACTTGTTTGATGGCAATGCTGCCATAGTGTCATATTTTACTGACACTTTTTCCCCGTGCTCTGGGATGTATTAACAATTTTTGTTGTTATATCGGCCTACTGATTTGTAAGATCGCGGGTTCGAATCGAGCTCAAGGCCTAACAATCAATTTTTTATCATTATTATTGTTATGATAAATTTTTTCTTATTTGAAAAATTTTTAAATTAGAATAGAAGAAAGAAAAAATTTTGACAACTGCCAAAGCTCGTTGTATAGATCCATTTCGGGAACTGCTAAATTCCTTCATCGGCAACGTTTAGGCGCCGCTGCCATCACTGCGGTTTTTTGTTTGTCTTCATTAATCCTACTTCTATTCTGGTTCGTGCCAATTGATATTCACAACACTGCGACATCTGTTGCAGAATAGATGTGAAAATTGGACTTGTTTGATGGCAATGCTGCCATAGTGTCATATTTTATTGACACTTTTTCCCCGTGCTCTGGGATGTATTAACAATTTTTGTTGTTATATCGGCCTACTGATTTGTAAGATCGCGGGTTCGAATCGAGCTCAAGGCCTAACAATAATTTTTTATCATTATTATTGTTATGATAAATTTGTCAAAATTTTTTCTTTCTTCTATTCTAATTTAAAAATTTTTTCAAATAAGAAAAAATATATCATAACAATAATAATGATAAAAAATTTATTGTTAGGCCTTGAGCTCGATTCGAACCCGCGATCTTACAAATCAGTAGGCCGATATAACAACAAAAATTGTTAATACATCCCAGAGCACGGGGAAAAAGTGTCAATAAAATATGACACTATGGCAGCATTGCCATCAAACAAGTCCAATTTTCACATCTATTCTGCAACAGATGTCGCAGTGTTGTGAATATCAATTGGCACGAACCAGAATAGAAGTAGGATTAATGAAGACAAACAAAAAACCGCTGTGATGGCAGCGGCGCCTAAACGTTGCCGATGAAGGAATTTAGCAGTTCCCGAAATGGATCTATACAACGAGCTTTGGCAGTTGTCAAAATTTTTTCTTTCTTCTATTCTAATTTAAAAATTTATTCAAATAAGAAAAAATTTATCATAACAATAATAATGATAAAAAATTTATTGTTAGGCCTTGAGCTCGATTCGAACCCGCGATCTTACAAATCAGTAGGCCGATATAACAACAAAAATTGTTAATACATCCCAGAGCACGGGGAAAAAGTGTCAATAAAATATGACACTATGGCAGCATTGCCATCAAACAAGTCCAATTTTTCACATCAATTCTGCAACAGATGTCGCAGTGTTGTGAATATCAATTGGCACGAACCAGAATAGAAGTAGGATTAATGAAGACAAACAAAAAACCGCTGTGATGGCTGAATGGTTATAGCAGCGGCGCCTAAACGTTGCCGATGAAGGAATTTAGCAGTTCCCGAAATGGATCTATACAACGAGCTTTGGCAGTTGTCTAAATTTTTTCTTTCTTCTATTCTGATTTAAAATTTTTTCAATTAAGAAAAATATATTATAACAATAATAATGATAAAATAATTATTGTTAGGCCTTGATCTCGATATTAACTCGCGATATTACAAATCAGTAGGCCGATATAACAACAAAAATTGTTAATACATCCCAGAGCACGGGGAAAAAGTGTCAATAAAATATGACACTATGGCATCATCGCCATAAACAAAGTCCAATTTTCACAACTATTCTGTAACAGATGTCGCAGTGGTGTGAATATCAATTGGCAAGAACCAGAATTGAAGTAGGAATAATGAAGACAAACAAAAAACCGCTGTGATGGCTGAATGGTTATAGCAGCGGCGCCTAAACGTTGCCGATGAAGGAATTTAGCAGTTCCCGAAATGGATCTATGCAACGAGCTTTGGCAGTTGTCTAAATTTTTTCTTTCTTCTATTCTGATTTAAAATTTTTTCAATTAAGAAAAATATATTATAACAATAATAATGATAAAATAATTATTGTTAGGCCTTGAGCTCGATATTAACTCGCGATATTACGAATCAGTAGGCCGATATAACAACAAAAATTGATAATACATTCCAGAGCACGGGGAAAAAGTGTCAATAAAATATGACACTATGGCAGCATTGCCATCAAACAAGTCCAATTTTCACATCTATTCTGCAACAGATGTCGCAGTGTTGTGAATATCAATTGGCACGAACCAGAATAGAAGTAGGATTAATGAAGACAAACAAAAAACCGCTGTGATGGCAGCGGCGCCTAAACGTTGCCGATGAAGGAATTTAGCAGTTCCCGAAATGGATCTATACAACGAGCTTTGGCAGTTCTCAAAATTTTTTCTTTCTTCTATTCTAATTTAAAAAATTTTTCAAATAAGAAAAAATGTATCATAACAATAATAATGATAAAAAATTTATTGTTAGGCCTTGAGCTCGTTTCGAACCCGCGATCTTACAAATCAGTAGGCCGATATAACAACAAAAATTGTTAATACATCCCAGAGCACGGGGAAAAAGTGTCAATAAAATATGACACTATGGCAGCATTGCCATCAAACAAGTCCAATTTTCACATCTATTCTGCAACAGATGTCGCAGTGTTGTGAATATCAATTGGCACGAACCAGAATAGAAGTAGGATTAATGAAGACAAACAAAAAACCGCTGTGATGGCAGCGGCGCCTAAACGTTGCCGATGAAGGAATTTAGCAATTCCCGAAATGGATCTATACAACGAGCTTTGGCAGTTGTCAAAATTTTTTCTTTCTTCTATTCTAATTTAAAAATTTTTTCAAATAAGAAAAAATTTATCATAACAATAATAATGATAAAAAATTTATTGTTAGGCCTTGAGCTCGATTCGAACCCGCGATCTTACAAATCAGTAGGCCGATATAACAACAAAAATTATTTAGAACATATATAAAAAAAAAACATGCTTGCTTAAATAGTATAAGTTAAATCTATTTAGTTATAGAGATATTAATATCTAAACGCATTAATATGAAAAATTAATAAAATCCTAAAATGGCACATTTATGCACTTTATTTTGTTATAATAAATGGGTTTTACACGGGCAACTACTGTACATTTTTATAATTCATTAATATTCACCAAACTGTAGTTGTATACACAAGTACACCTGCGATACATGTAGTACTACTGAATATACAAGAATATACTGAAGATACAAGTTGTACAAGTGAATATACAAGTTGTACTAGTGAATATACAAGTTGTACTACACACATGCGTTGACGCCATTGGTTGTAGTTGTGCTGCATGAGACGAGACCGTGCAAGTCCTTGTATATTTTGCTACTCACAGCCTTTTGTACGCATACACATAAGTTCTCATGCCAGTGAATTGAATGAGAGCTTGTACAAAATTTGTGTGAATGTATTCATAGGCATATTTTTGTGCATTCATGCAGGGGTCTAGTGTGTAGGTACATATTTTGTATCAAGTTGTGTGTAGGTATGTAAGTATGTATGCTTAAGATAAATATGTATGTAAGTATATATGCTTAAATATTAATATGTATGTAAGAATATGTTAGAAGAATTTTGTATAAATAAGCTGACAACATTTGAATAATAGAGCAATTAAGCATTGAGCTTTGATCACTCACAATGCAGTCTATTTTATTTCAAACCTTTTACATGGCGATCCTGCCTACGATTCTTCTGGCTGAGTTTTCAGCCTAATTTCATAGCTGGCAAGGACTTTACTGGCTGATTACAGCCTAAGCTTTATAAAAGGAACAAAGAGTTAAGCTATAAAACGAGTTTTTTACTCTAAATTTTACCCTGGAAGAAGAAAAGCAAAAAGTAGCTGATCAAAAGAAATCTACTGAAAGCTAATTTGAATAAATTTGGAGCACTCAAAAATTACGCCATTTAGCAATTTTTATGATAATTTACGAGCTTTATAATCGAACTGATACAGGAGCAGAGAATATGACAATTTGGAGCACTCAAAAATGATGCCATTTAGCAATTTTTATGATGTTGATTTACGGGCTTTATAATGATGCAGGAGCAGTGGATTTTAGACATAATTTCTAAGCAGGAAAAATATTCGGGCAACCTAACGACTGCCTATTGACAACCAAAAATTCAAATTTCTGCTGCAAAACCTTTTTTTTTTTCTTTTTGCTAAATTTTGAGATATGTTCCAAGAAGAGGACATACAAAGTCAAAGCCAATTTGATCAAATTTTTGAAAGATTAGTTAAACTAAATCCGAAGTTCCAAGAAGGTGAAAACAAAACACTTGAAATACCCAAGCAAGGCCCTAAGCCAATAACAGTCGAGGAATATAGACAGAGAAATAAGATTCAAAAAATTTAGGAACTTAAAGTTCCAAAACCGATAAAATTGAAAAGAAAAAGAGGAGGAAAGCAATTTGCCATTCGAAAAACAATAGCCATGATTTATGAAAAAATTAATTTAAGCACAAATCAGGCAGAAAACATTAAACTAAAACAAGAAATCAAGGAATTAAGGAAAAGTAATTATCAAAATAAAAACCAACCCCAGCAATGTAAACATTAGGGTGTTGAAAAAATAAAAATAAAAATAAAAATAAAATAGAATTTTGTTAAGCTATTGATTTTAAAATTATGGAAAGATCAAGAAAAATTAAAGGTTATGTAAAAGGCCCACTTGAGGACCACAAAAATTAAATTAAAATTGTAGATGAGGAAAAAACTCTAGTATGGTTGAAAAAATGGTGGAAACTTATTGATATGCCTGGGGAACCAACAATATGGAATGTAAGAAACCCACCAGCAACAACACCCGAAGAATTATATAGGCACGAAGTCAGAACAGATTAATATATTGAAAAAAAAAAGAAAAATTTTTTAATAAAAGAAAAAAAAAACAAAAAAAATTTTTTTTTGTCTTCATATTTTTTTCGATGGGAAGCCAAGAATCAAAAATAGAAGAACCAACGGCAAACCGTGTAAACTCAGTCCAAGTTGTAGATCATACTGAGGCACTAGATACTATCAAAATCATGCTTCTAATAATCTGCGTAGTCAGTTGCATCAGTTTGTTTCTGAAACTCTACTCAGCCCATAATAAATTCCTAAGAAAGCGATATACCGACCCTTCACTTATTTTACCAAAAAATAAGTTATACCAATGCTGAAATTTAAGCAAAATCAAAAGACTGAACAGCTGATTGAGTGTCGTTACCGCATTCTACTTTAAAGCAATATATGCTTAGCGCTGCCCCAGAGTGAAAAATTTAGCCAAATTACAATGGGATCAAAACTTTTGTGGTAAATATTAGGTATATGTGTAATTTTTTAACTGAAAAACTTAAAACCGGACATTTCGATGTTCGGTTAGACATCAAAACCGGACACTGGCAATCAGCGCAAAACCCGAACTGTCCGGTCGAAAACTGGACAGTTGGCAACCGTGGTGACAATATCGTGACGCTATGTGTGTAAGCTAAAAAGTAATATCTTTGTGGTATGCATAATAAATATAGTTTAAAACAAGTAAGGAAGGCTAAGTTCGGGTGTAACCGAACATTACATACTCAGTTGAGAGCTATGGAGACCAAATAAGGGAAAATCACATGTGTATCATGGTATCAGGTATTAAAGAGTATTTTAAGAGGTAGTGGGCCATAGCTCTATAGATGGACGCCATTTAGGGATATCGCCATGAAGGTGGACCAGGGGTGATTCTAGAATTTGTTTGTACGATATGGGTATCAAATGAAAGGTGTTAATGAGTATTTTAAAAGGGAGTGGGCCTAAGTTCTATAGGTGGACGCCTTTTCGAGATATCGCCATAAAGGTGGACCAGGGGTGACTCTAGAATATGTTTGTACGATATGGATATCAAATGAAAGGTGTTAATGAGTATTTTAAAAGGGTGTGGGCCTTAGTTCTATGGGTGGACGCCTTTTCGAGATATCGCCATAAACGTGGACCAGGGGTGACTCTAGAATGCGTTTGTACAATATGGGTATCAAACGAAAGGTGTTAATGAGTATTTTAAAAGGGAGTGGGCCTTAGTTCTACGGGTGGACGCCTTTTCGAGATATCGCCATAAAGGTGGACCAGGGGTGACTCCAGAATTTGTTTGTAGGATATGGGTATCAAATGAAAGGTGTTAATGAGTATTATAAAAGGGAGTGGGTCTTAGTTCTATAGGTGGACGCCTTTTTGAGATATCGTCATAAAGGTGGACCAGGGGTGACTCTAGAATTTGTTTGTACGATATGGGTATCAAATGAAAAGTGTTAAAGAGTATTTTAAAAGGGAGTGGGCCTTAGTTCTATAGGTGGACGCCTTTTCGGAATATCGTTATAATGGTGGACCAGGGTTGACTCTAGAATGCTTTTGTACAATATGGGTATCAAACGAAAGGCGTTAATAAGTATTTTAAAAGGGAATGGGCCTTAGTTCTATGGGTGGACGCCTTTTCGGGATATCGCCATAAACGTGGACCAGGGGTGATTCTAGAATTTGTTTGTACGATATGGGTATCAAATGAAAGGTGTTAATGAGTATTTTAAAAGGGCGTGGGCCTTAGTTCTATAAGTGGACGCCTTTTCTAGATATCGCCATAAAGGTGGACCAGGGGTGACTCTAGAATTTGTTTGTACGATATGGGTATCAAAAGAAAGGTGTTAATAAGTATTTTAAAAGGGCGTGGGCCTTAGTTCTATAGGTGGACGCCTTTTCTAGATATCGCCATAAAGGTGGACCAGGGGTGACTCTAGAATTTGTTTGTACGATATGGGTATCAAATGAAAAGTGTTAAAGAGTATTTTAAAAGGGAGTGGGCCTTAGTTCTATAGGTGGACGCCTTTTCGGAATATCGTTATAATGGTGGACCAGGGTTGACTCTAGAATGCTTTTGTACAATATGGGTATCAAACGAAAGGCGTTAATAAGTATTTTAAAAGGGAATGGGCCTTGGTTCTATGGGTGGACGCCTTTTCGGGATATCGCCATAAACGTGGACCAGGGGTGACTCTAGAATGCGTTTGTACAATATGGTTATCGAATGAAAGGTGTTAATGAGTATTTTAAAAGGGCGTGGGCCTTAGTTCTATAGGTGGACGCCTTTTCTAGATATCGCCATAAAGGTGGACCAGGGGTGACTCTAGAATTTGTTTGTACGACATGGGTATCAAATGAAAAGTGTTAAAGAGTATTTTTAAAGGGAGTGGGCCTTAGTTCTATAGGTGGGCGCCTTTTCGGAATATCGTTATAATGGTGGACCAGGGTTGACCCTAGAATGCTTTTGTACAATATGGGTATCAAACGAAAGGCGTTAATAAGTATTTTAAAAGGGAATGGGCCTTAGTTCTATGGGTGGACGCCTTTTCGGGATATCGCCATAAACGTGGACCAGGGGTGACTCTAAAATGCGTTTGTACAATATGGATATCAAATGAAAAGTGTTAATGTGTATTTTAAAACGGAGTTGGCCTTAGTTCTATAGATGGACGCCATTTCGAGATATCGCTTTAAAGGTGGACCAGGGGTGACTCTAGAATTTGTTTGTACGATATGGGTATCAAATGAAAGGTGTTAATGAGTATTTTAAAAGGGCGTGGGCCTTAGTTCTATAGGTGGACGCCTTTTCTAGATATCGCCATAAAGGTGGACCAGGGGTGACTCTAGAATTTGTTTGTACGATATGGGTATCAAATGAAAAGTGTTAAAGAGTATTTTAAAAGGGAGTGGGCCTTAGTTCTATAGGTAGACGCCTTTTCGGAATATCGTTATAATGGTGGACCATGGTTGACTGTAGAATGCTTTTGTACAATATGAGTATCAAACGAAAGGCGTTAATAAGTATTTTAAAAGGGAATGGGCCTTAGTTCTATGGGTGGACGCCTTTTCGGGATATCGCCATAAATGTGGACCAGGGGTGACTCTAGAATGCGTTTGTACAATATGGTTATCGAATGAAAGGTGTTAATGAGTATTTAAAAAGGGCGTGGGCCTTAGTTCTATAGGTGGACGCCTTTTCTAGACATCGCCATAAAGGTGGACCAGGGGTGACTCTAGAATGCGTTTGTACAATATGGTTATCGAATGAAAGGTGTTAATGAGTATTTTAAAAGGGCGTGGGCCTTAGTTCTATAGGTGGACGCCTTTTCGAGATATTGCCATAAAGGTGGACAAGGGGTGACTCTAGAATGCTTTTGTACAATATGGGTATCAAACGAAATGTGTTAATAATTTTTTTAAAAGGGAATGGGCCTTTGTTCTATGGGTGGACGCCTTTTCGGGATATCAACACAAACGTGGACCAGGGGTGACTCTAGAATGCGTTTGTACAATATGGATATCAAATGAAAAGTGTTAATGTGTATATTAAAAGGGAGTTGGCCTTAGTTCTATAGATGGACGCCTTTTCGACATATCGCCATAAAGGTGGACCAGGGGTGACTCTAGAATTTTTTTGTACGATATGGGTATCAAATGAAAGGCGTTAATGAGTATTTTAAAAGGGAGTGGGCGTTAAATCTATAAGTGGACGCCTTTTCGAGATATCGCCATAAACGTGGACCAGGGATGACTCTAGAATGCGTTTGTACAATATGGGTATCAAACGAAAGGTTTTGATGAGTATTTTTAAAACGGAGTACCACTTAGTTCTATGGGTGGACGCCTTTTCGAGATATCGCCGTAAAGGTCGACCAGGGATGACTTTAAAATTTTTTTGTATGGTATGGGTATCAAATGAAAGGTGTTAATGAGTATTTTA